>NC_069074.1:77392959-77695597 GCF_025698485.1 Gossypium arboreum
ACCTAGGTGAATGTTGGGGTAAGTCTGTTAATAGGGCCTGTTATGGATGCGGTTCGAAGGACCACTTCATTAGAGATTGCACGGAGCTAGATGAGAGGAATAAGACGCAAGGTGCAAGACCTAGTGGAACGACGGTGGAGGTAGGCCCCGAGAATCTCTGGAGGTAGGGGTGGTAATCGAGAGGAGCCTCTAATACGGCCGTCCGATCCGAGACCCGTGCTCTGCTAGAGCATATGCCATCCGCGCACGAGAGGAGGCATCCTCCCCGACGTTATCACCGGTACTTTTACTCTCTTTGATACTATTGTGATTGCATTGATTGACCCCGGCTCTACTCACTCATATGTATGTGAAACCTTAGCATCCAAAGAAGACTCTACCGTTGAGTCTCTGAGTTCGTAATTCAGTGTCAAACCCTTTGGGTCAATACGTGCTTGTTGATAAAGTGTGCAAGAGATGCCCCTAATAATTCAAGAATTACATTTTCGCCGATCGATGCTTCTACCATTTCATGAATTCGATGTTATTCTTGGTATGGATTGGTGACCGTACATGATGCAAAGGTGGATCGCAAAGGAAAACCATTGATTTGAGGAGTGCAAATAATGAGGTAGTCCGAGTCGAGTCTCTTGATTTAAAAGGAGCGCCAGGATAATATCTTCTATGACCGCTCGGAGGTATGTGAAAAGGGTGTGAAACATACCTTGCGTATGTGTTTGGAAGTAAAGAGACGGAAAGGAAACTCGAATCGGTACCAGTGGTTTGTGAGTATTCGGATGTTTTTCCGAGGAGTTACCGGATTGCCATGGTTCGAGAAGTGGAATTGACATCGGTTGTACCGGGTACTACGCCGATTTCAATAGCCCCGTATCGTATGGCATTAACGGAATTAAAGGAATTGAAGGTTCAATTGCAAGAATTGACGGATAGAGGTTTCGCTCGACCGAGTTTTTCTCCATGGGGCGCACCTGTATTGTTTGTGAAGAAGAAGGACGGAACCATGAGGTTGTGCATCGACTATCGTCAACTCAATAAAAGACTATCGTCAACTCAATAAAGTGACGATAAAGAATAAATATCCATTGCCACGAATTGACGATTTGTTTGATCAATTAAAGGGAGCCTCGGTGTTTTCAAAGATAGATTTGAGGTCGGGGTACTATCAGTTGAGGGTCCGAGAATCGGACATACCCAAAACCGCTTTTAGAACGAGGTACGGTCACTACGAATTCTTGGTGATGCCGTTTGGGCTCACTAATGCCCTACGGTGTTTATGGATTTAATGAATAGAATTTTCAGCCATACTTGGATCGGTTCAGTAGTTGTATTTATCGATGACATTTTGGTCTATTCGAGAGATGAAACCGAACATGCTGAACACCGAGGCTAGTGTTGCAAATCTTACGAGATAAGCGATTATACGCAAAGTTCAAGAAATGTGAATTTTGGTTGAAAGAGGTTAGCTTTTGGGGCACGTGGTGTCCGTGATCGGTGTCGGTGGACCCGAACAAAATTTTGGCCATAGTCGATTGGAAACCACCAAGGAATGTTACCGGTTAGGAGCTTTTGGGGCTTGCCGGTTATTACCGACGATTTGTAAAGGTTTCTCGACGATAGCCACGCCAATGACGGCTTACTCCAAAAGGATGTTAAGTTCGAATGGACGGAGAAATGTCGAAAAGTTTCGATCAACTGAAAGCTTATTTGATGAAGCCCCAATTCTAGTGCAACCCGAATCGGGCAAAGAGTTTGTCATTTATAGTGACGCATCCCTACTTGGGTTGGGTTGCGTATTGATGCAAGAAGGGCGAGTTGTGGCCTATGCGTCGAGACAATTAAAGCCACATGAGAAAAATTATCCAACCCATGATCTCGAATTGGTCGCCATCGTGTTCGCCTTTAAAGATATGGCGACATTACTTATTTGGTGAGAAGTGCCATGTGTATTCGGATCACAAAAGTCTCAAATATTTGATGACTCGAGAGACTTAAATCTGCGACAAAGACGATGGCTCGAGTTGTTAAAAGATTATGAACTCGTCATTGATTATCACCGGAAAGGCTAATGTGGTTGCGGATGCCTTAAGTCGAAATCACTTTGTTGCTTTACGACGATGAATGTACACTTGTCTATTCTACCCGACAATGTGTTAGTAGCCGAATTAAAGGCCAAACCATTATTGGCTCATCAAATTCGTGAAGCTCGAAAAGTTGATGAGGAGTTGCTTGCAAAACGGGCTGAGTGTGTTCTGAACAAGGAATCGAGTTTCAAATTGATGATGACGATTGTTTGAGGTTCGAAGTCGTCTGTGTGTTCCAAAGAATTGAACTTATTTCGATAATTCTAAATGAAGCCCATTGTAGTCGAATGTCAATCCACCCGGGTAGTACTAAAATGTACAATGACCAAACGCCAATTTTGGTGGCCCAAGATGAAACGAGACATTTCGAATTTGTTTCAAGGTGTCTGATATGTCAACAAGTGAAAGCGGAACATCAAGTGCCATCGGGATTACTTCAGCCGATCATGATACCCGAATGGAAATGGGATCGAGTAACAATGGACTTTGTGTCTGGGTTACCATTGAATCAGAATAAGAAAGACTCGGTTTGGGTCATTATTGATAGACTGACCAAGTCTGCTCATTTTATCCCTGTCCGCACTGATTTTACGCTCGATAAGTTGGCAGAATTATATGTCTCCCAAATTGTTCGATTGCATGGGGTACCTATTTCTATCGTGTCGGATAGAGACCCAAGATTTACCTCGCGATTTTGGAAGAAGTTGCAAGAAGCTTTGGGTACCAAGTTGCATTTCAGCACCGCCTTTCACCCCCAAACCGATGGTCAATCCGAATGGATAATTCAAATACTCGAGGATATGTTGAGATGTTGCATCCTTGAGTTTAGTGGTTCATGGGACGGTATTCGCCTTTGATTGAATTCGCTACAACAATAGCTTTCAATCAAGTATTAAGATGGCGCCTTACGAGGCTTTATACGATCGTAAATGCCGTACCCATTATTCGGACTGAACTTAGTGAAGGTAAATTCTTCGGGGTTGATTTGGTTAAGGATGCCGAGCAAAAGTTCGAGTAATTCGTGAAAGTTTGAAAGTCGCCGGATCGCCAAAAGTCGTATGCGATTTGAAAAGAAAAGATATTGAATATCGGGTTGGAGACAAGGTCTTTCTCAAAGTTTCACCTTGGAAGAAGGTGCTTAGATTTGGTCGTAAGGGCAAATTGAGTCCGAGGTTCATCGGGCCATATGAAGTATCCGAACGAATTAGGCCAGTCGCATATCGATTAATTTTGCCCCCTGAGCTCGAAAGGATTCACAACGTTTTCATGTCTCGATGCTTGACGATATAGGTCGATCCATCGCACGTAATTGCTCCATCTGAGATTGAGATTCACCTAATTTGAGCTATGAAGAGGAACCGATTCACATTATGAGGCGTGAAGTAAAAGAGTTGCACAATAGGAAAATCCCGTTAGTGAAGGTGTTGTGGCATAAACACGGAATGGAAGAAGCCACTTGGGAACTTGAGGACTCTATGAAAGAGTGATACCCGAGCCTATTTACCGGTAAGATTTTCGGGGACGAAAATTTCTTAAGTGGGGGAGAGTTGTGACATCCCTAAATTGACCCTAGTCGGAAAGTGGTTTCGGGACCACTAAACCGAGTCATAATAATAATTAACCATCATAATTGATGCTCATTATATGTATATATATGCATGTGTGAAAATTTCATGTTTGGATTTTGTTAATTGTAAGTGAATTTTTATCAAATAGGACTTATGTGAGAAAATTTAGAAATGTGCTAGGCAAATGTAAGGTGGCCTATTAATACATGTGGGAAAGTGTTGTCCTTGCATGTCAAATTAGCCAAAATGAAGCATGATGGCCGGCCATGCTATGGGTGGAAACATGTCTCCAACATGTTAGACTAGTGATGCATGTAGGAAACAATAAAATAAGAAAGTTAGCATTAAAGAAATGGAAAAAGAAAATGATGATAACAAAAAAAAAAGAGTGTGGATGCTTTCCCCTTGCCGTACATGAGAGAAACAAAAGCAAAGAAGAAAGAAAGAAAAAAAAAGGTGTTCATTCTCTCATTTTCTCCTTGCTTGGCGAATATACTAAGAAGAAAGGGGAAAAAGCTTGAGAAAATCAGCCATGGGAGCTTACTAGACTAAGGTGTTTTGATACAAGAAGGTATGTTTTATGCCACTCTTGAAAATGCATGTATGATTTGGAGGATTGGTTCAAAATTTTCCTTGAATCCCAAATCGAAACTAAGTTGTTAGGTGAGTTAAAATTCGGCCATGCTATAGAATTTATGTTGCAACATGATTAATGCTTAATGAGATGTATAATAGTACTTGTGAATGAGCTTGAGAGTATTTAAACAATTAGACATGAAAAGGGTGGTAATGAGGCTGAAAAATTGTTGGATGGTTATTTGGGTAAGGAATGAAGCATTCGCCATATGGGGTACAAATGGGCATAGGTGTTAAATACCTTGTATTGGAAACTTTGATAAATAAGTAGCAATAAATTAAGATGAGATTGAGTAAATTTTCAGCTTAGTTGTGTTAAGTATTCGGCAATAACCATAATAATGCATGTGAATGCCGTATGTTTGTGTTTGATGGAGAGGTAAATTGTTTGATTTAGCTCAAGAGCAAAGGGGAACTAGATTGGACAAAGGAAAGGAGAAAGCAAACGAGTAGCCGATTTGGAACCGTTCTACCCCAAACAAGGTAAGTCATTAAGCACGTATTTGATATTGCTTAAATGATTGTAAAATTTATGCAATTGTGTTTAATGGGATGATATATATATATATGAATGAAAATGTATGTGTATGGAGTGATGACATTTGTTGAATGTAAAAGAAATAGTGAAATGTGTAGAAAGTTTGCTTTCGGCACTAAGTGTCTTGGGCAATATGTGTGTACGGTGACGAGATCGGCACTAAGTGTGCGTGCTGGAAATATATGGCACTAAGTGTGCAAGCTGGAAAAATACGGCACTGGGTGTGCGAGCTCGGAGGGTATGGCACTGTGTGTGCGGGCTTAAATTACGTGGCACTAAGTGTGCGAAATCGAGTAGTAAGCACTGTGTGTGCGTACTTTAAATATATGGAGGGTGTGTCTCCATTGAATTGAGTATGGACAGCGGATCGGGTAAGTACCTCGAGCTCATGACGAATAGAGAATACGTTCATGCTTGGGGTTGAAATTGGTAAGCCTTAAATCTATGTGATGATTGAAATTGTATGGTTGTGCTGGAAAATGAGTTAATGTGTAAAAATGCTTCGATTATCTTGTTGTGTAGAATATGAAATGTGGATGTATGAATTGGTACGAGATTGGACCGAAAGGTCCGAGGTATTATGGTATAGATTCGATATGGACGAGTACCTAGCCTCATTTGTTGTACATGTAGTAGTAACTTTATCGGTGGATTGACGAATGCTTATGACTTACTGAGTTGTAAACTCACTCGGTGTTTTCTTGTCACCCATTTTAGGTCTCTTGGACTCGTATTGTTATGCGTGCTCGGAACCGTCGTTGAAGTCATCACACCGGCTGAAATCTTGTGGTATTGTTTTTGTTGTTGAAGAACATTTGGCATGTATAGGCTATTATATTTTGTCGAATTGTGGGTTGTAAACTTTAAGCCATGTGAAAATGGCCTATGTGGTCGCCGAGTGGGATGCTAGAACCTATAGCCACGAGTCTTAGAAACTCAAATTTTGATAAGGTGGCCATAATTTGTGTCATGCATGATGGATGATTAAGGCCAAGGAAAAATTCATGAAATTGGCATAGTCTACTGCAGTAACTGTTGCGGACAGCAGCAGTGAGATGAGATTGAAAATCACTAAAAATAGTAGAAGTAGAATTAAATAGTGAGTAAATTATGGAACTGAACCTTGATGAATCTATTTTTATATGGACGAAACGAAACGACTATATGAGCAGTATACTGAGAAATATTAAGGTTCTCGTGAGACAGGGCAAGAACGGTTTCTGGGTCCCCTGTCGCGACTTTGAAAATTTACCATAAATTATCCAGAAAGAATTAGGAGTCATGCCTTATATGTACAGATTCCATTTTGAGTCTAGTTTCATTAGAAACAAACGGCACCAGTATTAAAGCCCTGTACAGAGAGATATTCAAGTTGTAACGGGCGGAGGTCAGAGCAGTCGATCCCTGTAACATGGGTGACTTTAACTAATAAACTGTACCAATTGGCCCAACCAAAAATTCTAAAAATAAATCCATGGATGGGTATATGAGTCTAAATTCAGGGAAAATTTACAAAACCAGTTTCCGAGTTTTGAAACTCGAGATATGATTTTTAAGGCGACGGTGATGCAGTTTTCCAGCCTGTCCAGAAATGCCAAATTGGTCGGTACTTTAAGAGGATTTGTCTCGTTAACCCCTCGTGTCCGACACCGGCGATGGTCTCGGGTTTGGGGTGTTACAGAGATCATATGTGAAATGAAACAAATTTGATAGGTGAGGACATGTGGAAATTATTTTTAGAACTCAACAGCAACAAGAGGAAACTACAACAGTGGCTGAGAAATACCAAGATGAGCAATTATTTATTGCAACACGTTTTGCCAATAGAAGAACTTCTGAGATTTGGCTGGTGGATAGTGGTTGTACAAACCACATGACAAATTATCAAGATATTTTCAATGAATTTGATAAAACAATTATCTCCAAAGTTAGAATTGGAAATGGTTAGTATATTCTAGTATAAGGCAAAAAAAATAACCATAAAAAACGAAACAAGTTTAAAGCTCGTTTCTATTATTTTATTTGTGCCTAACATTTATCAAAATTTGTGAAGTGTTGGAAAATTGATAGAAAAGGGGTTCAAAGTCTCACTTGAAAACATATATTGCTTGATTAGAGATGTAACAGCTTGTTTTTAGTCAAATCAAAATAGTGGTTTTGGGACCACAAATTTGAATTCAAAATATTTATTTTATTATTATTTTAGTTTTTACAACATGATTGAGTGATTGTGTGAAAATTTCGTTAAGAAATTTTATTGTTTGGATGGTCAATTTGATTAAAAGGACCAAATCGCGTAAAGAGTAAAACTTGAGTTCTAATAGCTAAAAGTGTCTAATAGCTATAGAACCTTAAATTTAAGGTCCTTATTTTGTAATAATACCATTTTAATTGTGATTGGACAAAGGTGGACATGCATTATATGGTTTTAATGAATTATAACTAAGGTTAAAATAGTAATTTATAAAATAAGTTAAGTAAAATAATTAGAACACAAAGTTATCATCTTCCTTAGTTGCTTTGCCCACCGAAAATAAGAAGAAGAAACCCCATTGTTATACTTTGAAGCATTCGGTCGTAGTACCTAGTGCATGTAAGTTAATTTTGACCTAGTTTTTAATGATTTCTATGTTTTTGTGATCGTTGCAGTTTAGTCTGGTTAGCCCAGGGACTAATTTGCAAAAATTTTAAAGATTTTAGATGTTTCCATTGATGAATAAGCATGTGTTTTGAAGTTTCATGATAGTTTATGAATGCTTGTTGATAGATATACAAGTTTTGTTAAGAGATTTTAGTGAAAATGCAAATTAGGGGCTAAATTGTGGAATGTGTAAATTTAGTGGTTAAAATGTAAAATAAATGAAAAATATGGGCTGTTAGGGACTAATTGGTAAATCGGCTAGCATGGGTTGGTATTGAATTTCATTAATTTGAGATTTTGTGGAATAAGGACTAAATTGTAAAAGTGATGAAATATTAGGGGCAAATGTGTAATGTGCTTAAATGTGTGTTTTAGATTAAGTTGAATAGAGAGATGATTAAATAAGTTAATTTTGAATATATTTAGATCAAGAAACATGGAATTCGGATCTAGATCAGGGGAAAACTAAAGTACTCGATTAATCGACCAATTTCATCGTTTTCGAACCCGAGGTAAGTTCGTATGTGATAAATTTCATTATAAATGTATTTTAAATGCTTTGTTACTGTATAAGTTGTGAATACAAGACTTCAAATAAGTTCAACATTGACTCGATAGAAGTTCGGCATTCGAAATCCCAGTTGAACCTTAGGAATAGTTTAGGGGATACTAGTGACATGTCATTAGGGGATTCATTGAGTTGGCTTTGGGCCATGATATAGCACTTCGGGTGTGAGTTATACCGATTTGGCTTCAGCCAAAGACACGGGCGTGTGTCTCAACTGTGTGTGACACACGGTTAAGTACACGATCGTGTGTCCCTTGGTGTTGAATTTGAAATCAAGTCAGTATACTGCACACTGCCTCACACACGGGCATGTGACTTGGTCGTGTGGCATAAGTCAGTATACCCTACAGCTTTGGTACGGCTTAGTACACGGCTTAGCACACGGGCGTTTATAGCCAATTTTAGGGTACACAGGCGTGTGTGTTGGCCGTGTAACCCAAGTCAAAAAGTTACACAGGGTCAAACACGAGTTGGGACACGGCCATGTACTCTCATTTCAAATGTCCACATGGCCTGTGACACAGGCGTGTCTGTGGCCTTGTGAGACACACAGCCTGGCCACATGGACGTGTGTCCCCTATTTTGAGAAAAAATTTATAAGTGTTCCAAATGTTTCCAAAGTTATCGGTTTGGTCTCGAACCACTCTCAATGTATGTTTAGGGCCTCATAAGCTCGTATTAGGGACAAATTGATTGAGATTGAATGATGAATGCTTGAATTGTGGAAATGCATGCTAAGTAGTGGTTTAGTTGTTTTATAAGTTCGTTAACGCTCTGTAACCCTATTCTGGCGTTGAATATGGGTAAGGGGTGTTACATTTATTGGTATCAGAACTACAATTTAGTCAATTTTAGGACTAACATAAAGTATGTGATAGTCTAGCTATACAAGCCATTTATAAACTATGATAGTATGATGACTCCTGACATTTTAAAATGTGTGTTCATATGGTAAATGGATCCCAATCGAGCTATAGTTGATGAGGCTGAAAGTAATGCGCCAAGTCCTGCTCAAGGGACAGCGCCGTCTGATTCTAGACCTGTGTTAAGTATTCACGAAGGAAAGGCTAAAGAAGCCTTTTTCCAAATGATGAATGATTGGTTCACACAATATGTCCGAACAAACTCGGCTGCTTAACAACCACCACACCCTCCTGTTCCCCAACCTGTTCCCGTAGCTCCTCAAGGTTTGGAACCTCTACGATTGAATAAGGCACTTGTTGATAGAATTAGAAAGTATAGGGCAGAAGATTTTAGAGCTACTGTAGACGATGATCCTGAGAGAGCTGAGTTTTGGCTTGAAAATATGATTAGAGTGTTTGATAAGCTTTCTTGTGCACCGGCTGAGTGTTTGAAATGTGTTATATCACTTCTAAGGGACACCGCATACCAGTGATGGAATGCTCTAGTATCAATGGTACCTAGAGGATGGGTCACCTGGGAGTTCTTTCAGACCGAGCTCCAGAAGAAATACATAACTCAATGGTTTTTGGATCAAAAGCACAAAGGGTTTTTTGAATTAAAACAGGGTCATATGACCGTAACTAAGTACGAGAGAGAATTTGTGCGGTTCAGTAAATATGCTCGAGAGTTTGTTTCTACCGAAGAGATCATATGCAAGCGGTTTGTTGATGGGCTGAACGAAGACATTAAACTTCTGGTCAGAATTTTAGATTTGAAAGAATTTACTGTATTAGTTGACCGAGCTTGTAAAGCCGAAAACTTTAGTCAAGAAAAGAGGAAAGCTGATTCAGAGGCTAGAGATTCGAGGAAAAGACCGATGAATAAATCTTATCATTATTCATCAAAGAAATCCCAAGATTGTATAGTTAATCAAATGCATCAGTGGGATACCAGAATAGAGATTGTGGAAATCAACATGTAAGTTCTACAGCTCAAGAAACTTCTGTCTCGAGCGTTGGCAGTGTGAGAAATAATAAACCCGAGTGTCAAAAGTGTGGTAGACGACATTTTAGAGAGTGCTGAAATAAGAGTAATAAAAATTGTTTCAAATGTGGATCGCCAGATCACTTTATTAGAGATTGCCTAGAGTTGTCTAAGAAAGATAAATTTCAGAATGTAAGACAGAGCAACACGACTGCGAGAGGGAGACCATCGAGGAATGTTGGAAATGTGTCTAGTGGAAAAGGAGCGACAAAGAACTCAACTATGAGATCTGAGGCCAGAACACCTGCTAGAGCCTACGCTATTCGCGCTTGCGAAGAGGCATCGTCCCCTGATGTTGTTACCGGTACATTCTCTCATTATGACACTAATATGATTGCATTGATTGATCCTGGATCGACTCATTCGTATATCTATATGAATTTAGTGTTTAGGAAGACTTTGCCTATTGAGACTACTGAATTTCTGATTAAAGTATCGAACCCCTTAGGCAAGTATGTTCTAGTTGATAAGGTATGCAAGAACTGTCCTTTAATGACTCAGGGTTACTGTTTTCTGGATGACTTGATGTTTTTTCCATTTGATGAGTTTGATGTGATTTTGGGAATGGATTGGTTGACTCTGCATGATACTGTTGTGAATTGTAGACGAAAAATCATTGAATTAAAATGTCAGAACAGTGAAATTCTTTGAATGGAATCAGATGAGTCGAGTGGATTGCCTACTGTGATTTTTTCTATGTCAACTCAGAGATATGTGAGAAAAGGTTGTGAAGCTTATCTTGCTTATATACTAGATACAAAAGTGTCTGAATCGAAGATTGAATCAGTGCCAGTAGTTTGCGATTATCCGAATGTATTTCCAAAAGAGTTGCCTGGAGTGCCACTAATCAGGGAGGTTGAGTTTGCTATTGAAATGGTACTGGCAACATCGCCAATATCTATAGCTCTTTACAGAATAGCTTCGACAGAATTAAAAGAGTTAAAATCTCAGTTGCAAGAGTTAACAGAAAAAGGTTTTGCACGACCAAGTTTTTCGAACAATGGTGCACTAGTTTTGTTCATAAAGAAGAAAGACGGGTCAATGAGAATGTGTATTGACTATCGATAGCTCAACAAGGTGACGATAAAGAACAAGTATCCATTGTTGAGAATAGACAATTTGTTTGATCAGTTGAAAGGAGCAACAATGTTTTCGAAGATTGATTTGAGATATGGTTATTATTAGTTACGAGTTAAAGACTCAGATGTGCCAAAAACTACATTTAGAACAAGGTACGGACATTATGAATTCCTTGTTATGCCTTTTAGTTTAACTAATGCTCTTACCGTTTTTTATGGATTTGATTAATTAGATCTTTAGACCGTATTTAGATAGATTTGTTGTTGTGTTCATTGACGACATTCTGATCTATTCCCGAGAAGAATCTGAACATGCCAAGCACTGAAGGATTGTGTTGTAAACTTTGAGAGATAAGAAATTGTACGCTAAATTTAGTAAATGTGAGTTTTGGCTCAGAGAAATTAAATTTTGGGGGTACATTGTTTCAAGTGAAGGTATACGAGTTGACCCGAGCAATATTTTTGCAGTTGTTGATTCGAAACCACCGAGAATTGTATCTGAAGTCAGAAGCTTTCTAGGGTTAACTAGATGCTATCGACATTTTGTAAAAGGGTTCTCGATGATTGCTACATCGATGACCAAATTGTTACAGAAAGATGTAAAGTATGAGCGGTCCGAGAAGTGTCAACAGAGTTTTGATCAATTGAAAGCCTTGTTAACCGAAGCACAAGTTTTGGTTCAGCCTAAGTCAGCTAAAGAATTTGTAATTTATAGTGACTCATCATTGAACGGTTTAGGTTGTGTGTTGATGCAAGAGGGAAACGTGATAGCTTATGCCTCCAGACAATTGAAACCGCAAGAAAAGAGTTATCCGATACATGATTTAGAGTTGGCCGCTATTGTTTTTGCATTGAAAATTTGGCAACATCATTTATATGGTGAGAAGTGTCATATCTTCTCTGATCACAAAAGTTTAAAGTATTTAATGACTCAAAAAGATTTAAATTTGCGACAACAGAGAAGGCTCGAGCTATTGAAAGATTACGAGTTAGTAATTGATTATCATCTGGGGAAAGTAAATGTAGTCGCAGATACTTTGAGTAGAAAATCTTTGTTTGCTTTGAGAACAATGAATACTCAGCTAAGCTTGTCTGATGATGGTTTGATAATAGCAAGTTGAAAGCTAAACCGATTTTTCTTCAACAAATTTGCGAAGCTCAAAAGTGTGATATTGATTTACAAACTAAAAGAGTGCAATGTGAATCGAATAGTTGTGACAGCCCTAAATTGACCCTAGTCGGAAAGTGGTTTCGGGACCACGAAACCAAGTCATAAAAATAATTTACAGTCATGTTTGATGCTCATTATATATGAATATGCATGTGTGAAAAATTCATGCTTAAATTATGTGTATATGGTGCGAAATTTATTAAATAGGACTTGTGTGAGAAAATTTAGAAATGTGCTAGGCAAATGTTAAAGTGGCCTATTAATGCATGTTAGAAAATGCTTGTACTTGCATGTCAAATTGGCCAAATTCTAGATGGTGGCCGGCCATGTTATGGACTAAAACATATTATAATTATTTTATGTTAATATTTTATGTTAAAAATAAAAATATGGATAATAAAAATATGTTGAATTGTGGGAGGAGAAACCAAATTTTCTCCATCTTTGCTCCTCATTGCCGTAACTAGAAGAGAAAAAGCTTTGAGAAATTTGGCTATGGTGGTTAGCTAAATGAAGGTAAGTTCAATGATGATTCTTGGATTTTTAACATTTTTGAGTTAGTCATTAAGTTCTTTGCTCAACCCATGACCAATTTGGAATGGTGTGGTGTCTTGAGCATTCGGCCATGGTAGAAAATGGAAGAGATATATGGTTGTTTTCATGTTTAATGAATAAGTTACAAATGGTTGTTAATTGTGATAGTTTAAGGTAATTTTAAGTAGTTTGAATAAATGAACAATAATAATAATAAATCATCTAGTGAATTGGTGTAATTGCTGAATTTGAACTAGGAAGTTATTGAGAAATGTTTGTACTTTAAGTGATAGAATAGAGCGAATGCTTGGAATGTGATATGTATGAATTATAAGTTGGATTAAAGGCTGTTATATTGCCTTATCATTTTCGGAAATGTGCTTTGTCAAAGAAATTGAGGGTTTATGTTTAAGTGATGTAAGTATAGGTATATTCGGCTTGGAGTTTTATAGATGTAATATGAGTGTTAGGTGGGAATGATGTTTAAGTACGAATGTATTTGGATGGATGTGCTTATAAGTATAACTTGAGATAAAATGGTGTTTAGTCATTGTAAATAACCATATTTGTAGAATGTGTTAAATTATATATATTCGGCCTTAACATAGATATGCATATATCTATAAAGTTGTTAATGCCTAAGTAAGATGTTGGGTTGTGCATGACTAGAGAATATATATATATATACATATATATGCATATGGTGTTTGATAGTTAACCACTAAGTCATATGTACCTCAACCTTATAATATACGTGTATTATATTAAATCGCCTATTTGATTTGAAATTAAATGAATTCAATTGTTTTAAATTAAGCTCAAGAGCAAAGAGGATCTAGATCTGATAAGGGAAAGGAAAAAGTAATCGAATAGCCGTTGAAGTCGTTCGACAACATCCGAGGTAAGTCTTTGAGTAATGGAACTTAGTTTATGATTTGATTAAGTCATGACATATAAGCATAACAAATAAACGGTGATATAATGATTCTACTTGAATTATATATCGAGGTAATTAGTTATACTTATGACTGGTAGCCGAATGTGTATAGAGATCATGTTACAAAGCCAAACAAAATCATGCTCTTTGTATGTGGCTATTGAGCCGAAAATGGTAAAGGTTGATAAGTGTCTTGTGTTTGAGTTCTAGTAATGAAAATGAAATATAAATGTGTTATGATTTATTGATATATGTGCATGATTATTCGGATGATAACCGGACTAAGATCCGAAGGCATTTGTGCTAGTGACTATATCCGGGCTAAGTCCCGAAGGCATTTGTGCTAGTTACTATATCCGGGCTAAGTCCGGAAGGCATTTGTGCTAGTGACTATATCCGGGCTAAGTCCGAAGGCATTTGTGCTAGTGACTATATCCGGGCTAAGTCCCGAAGGCATTTGTGCTAGTGATTATATCCGTGCTAAGTCTCAAAGGCATTTGTGCGAGTTGCTATATCCGGTTAAATCCCGAAGGTACTTGGGTTTGGAAATGAGCGATCTTGCTGTAATAACTTCAATTAATACGCTCATAAATCCAAACGATAAGGTATGTTTCGTATATGCATTGGAAAGGTTGATTCCTTTTAAATAGTATTCGCTCAATTGATTAACAAGCTTCCGGCCTTTAGTCAGGTTTGATCCTGAGTGTATGAATATAATGGTTGAAGCGTGAAGTAAACATGATTTTGGGAATATGCGTATATGCAATTGTTCATTTAGTCATACGAACGCTATACCTTAGTTGTAAATAATTTCATTACTTAAAACTTACTAAGCATCAAAATGCTTATTCTGTTGCTTTAATTCTCTGTTTTATAGATTTTGTTCGTCAGCTATCGGACTCGGGAGTGTCAAAGTCGAAGTCGTCCACACTATCTAAGCCCCTTTGGTACTCTTTTAGTTGAATTTTGATAATGGCATGTATAAGGCTAACCTTTGTTGTTAATTAAGTATCTTTTGGTAATGTATATTCGTATAGCCATGCGAAAATGGCTTATATATTTTGAGTATAACATTATGGTCATTTTGTATATATGGTCTTATGATATGGTTATTAAGTGATGTGGAAATGTTGGTAATGATTAGCCATTGGAATGGCCAATCATGGTCCTATTGGTACTACGTACGACATGGCTAATCGTGATTATACTTGAAAATGAAGTATGTCAATTTACTAATTGATTCATGGAAAATTATGAAATAGGTAAAATTTACCTTAGAATAGATCTTGACAAAGAAGAGTGATGTGAATTTGAAAAATCACTAAAAATATTAGGAATGGAATTAAATAGTGATTAAATTATGTAATCGAATCTTGATGAGTCTATTTTCATATGAAAGAAACAAAACGACCATATGAGGCTTATTTTATGAGATGTTTAAGTTTTCGTGAAACAGGGCCAGAGCATTTTCTGGATCCCCTGTTCTGATTTTGGAAATTCACCATAAATTAACCAGAGACAATTAGAAGTCATGCTTTATATTTACAGATTTATTTTTGAGTCTAGCTTCATTAGAAACAAACGGCATAAGTATTGAAGCTCTGTACAGGGAGATATCTAAGTCGTAATGCATGAAAGTCAGAGTAGTCGAACCCTAAAACAGGGGAGACTTTAACTAATAAACTATACTAATTGGCCTGACCAAAAATTCTAGAAAAAAATTTGTAGATGGATATATGTGTCTAGTTTCAGGAAAAATTTACGGAATCGGTTTTTGAGTTTTGGAACTCAAGCTATGATTTTTAAAGTGACCGTGATGCAGTTAGCCAGCTTGTCTGGAAATTTTAAAATGAACTGTGTAAGTAAATGAATTAAGTCCGTTTACACCTCGTGTTCGACTCCAGCAACGGCCTCGGGTACGGGGCGTTACAATTTTATTGGTATCAGAGCTACGGTTTAGTCGATTCTAGGACTACCGTAATATGTTCGAGTTTAGCTATACTTGCCATTATGTGTTTATTTGATAGTGTGGTGATTTCTGACAGTTAAAAATGTGTTTACTTATAGTAATGGATCCCGATCCCAACCGAGTGATAGTTGATGATGTTGAGAGTGTAGCGCTGCTCCGCAAGCAAGGGACAAATACGGTGGACTCTCAACCTATTGCTAGTAATCAGAATGATGAAGCTAGACAGGCTTTTTATAGCGTGATGAATGATTGGTTCAATCAGTATATTCGAACTAATGCGGTTGTTCCACAACCCCCATTCCTGACTAATACAACCCCTGCACCTGCGATACCTCCGGTAACTGACCAGATAAGGTTAAATAAGCCCCCAGTTGACAGAATCCGAAAACACGGGGCTACTAAATTTAAAGCTACAGACAGCGACGATGCCGAGCAAGCTGAATTTTGGTTGGACAACACTATTCGGGTACTTGATGAACTATCTTGCACACCCGATGAATGCCTAAAGTGTATTATCTCCTTGCTATGTGATTCTGCCTACTATTGGTGGAATACGTTGATTTCTGTTGTGCCCAGAGAGCAAGTAACTTGGGAGTTTTTCCAAACTGAGTTTTGGAAAAAGTATATCAGCCAGAGATTCATTGATCAAAAACGGAAAGAATTTCTTGAACTTAAACAAGGTTCCATGTCGGTTCATCGATTATGAGCGAAAGTTTGTAAGGCTTAGCCAGACGCCGAGAATGCATTTCTTCGAAGTCAGTAATGTAAACGTTTGAAGATGGATGAATGATGATATAAAAGCGTATGTTGGCATTTTAGAAATCGAGAATTTGTGGTACTTGTCGAGTGAGCTTGCAAAGTCGAAGAGCTCGATGAGGAGAAAAGAAAAGGCGATATGGGAGCAAAGGAGTTTCATAAGAGATCTTGGAAAGCCCTTTCAACATCATCGAAGAAATTTAGAGATGATTTAGGCGGTCTAAAGGCACTTCGGCTTTTCTAGACGAGATCGTGATCGACCCCGTGAGTGCACGAGTCACTTGGTTGCCGGTGTTGGGAATGATCGTCGAGACGAGCAGTGCCGAGATTGTGGTAAATGGCATTCGGGAGTTGTAGATTCCATGACCGCTCTGTTATAAGTGCGGATCACCGACCATTTTATCAAGGATTGCTGAGACCGTCTCGAACAAAATGTAAATCGAGTGGGAAACCAGTTGCTTCTACTGCTCGGGGTAGACCATCTAGAAATACGGGGAATGCTAGTGATGGTCAGAGAGGATCTAGAGATGCTACAACCAGATCTGAGGCTCGTGCTCCTGCTAGAGCTTATGCTATATACGCACGTGAGGATGCTTCCTCGCCAGATGTTATTACCGGTACTTTCACTCTCTTTGATACTAATGTGATTGCATTGATTGACCCTGGTTCTACTCATTCATATGTATGTGAGACCTTAGCATCCAAAGAAGACTTTACTGTTGAGTCTCATCGAGTTCGTAATTCGGCGTCGAATCCCTTGGGTCGTTATGTGCTTGTCGACAAGGTGTGTAAGAAATGCCCCTTAATAATCTGAGGCTCCTGTTTTCTGGCTGACTTGATGCTTTTACCGTTTGATGAATTTGATGTTATTCTCGGTTTGGATTGGTTGACCGTACATGATGCAGTTGTGAATTGCAAAAGTAAGACTATTGATTTGAGGTGTGCAAATAATGAGATAATCCGGTTGAGTCTCTTCGCTTTTGAATGGATTGCCAACAATAATATCCTCGATGTTAGCTCAAAAATATGTGAGAAAGGGGTGTAAAGCGTATCTTGCATACGTATTTGATAATAAAGAACCAGAAAAGAAACTTGAATCGGTACCAGTGGTTTGTGAATATCCGGATGTTTTTCCCAAGAATTACCGGTTACCACTGTTCGGAGGTAGAGTTTGGCATCGAACTTGTACCGGACTACACCGATTTCGATAGCTCCGTATCGTATGGCACCAACGGAATTAAAGGAATTGAAAGCTCGCCACAAGAGTTGATGGATAGAGGTTTCGCTCGACCAAGTTTCTCACCTTGGGGTGCACCAGTATTGTTTGTGAAAAAGAAGGACAGAACCATGAGGTTGTGCATCGACTATCGTCAACTGAATAAAGTGACAATAAAGAATAGATATCCGTTACCGCGTATTGATGATTTGTTTGATCAACTAAAAGGAGCCTCAGTGTTTTCAAAGATAGATTTGAGATCGGGTTATTATCAGTTGTGAATTCGAGATTTGGATATACCCAAAACTGCTTTCAGAACGAGATACGGTCACTACGAGTTCTTAGTGATGCCGTTTGGGCTCACTAATGCCCCTGCGGTAATTATGGATTTGATGAATCGGATCTTCAGACCGGTTTTGGATCGGTTTGTAGTTGTGTTTATTGATGATATTTTGGTCTATTTGAGAAATGAAACCGATCATGCTGAACACCTGGGATTAGTGTTGCAAATTTTACGGGATAAGCAGTTATATTCTAAGTTCAGTAAGTGTGAGTTCTGGTTAAGAGAGGTTAGCTTCTTGTGTCATGTGGTATCTGCATCGGGTATTCGAGTTGATCCGAGCAAAATTTCAGCCATACTTAACTGAAAGCCTCCGAGAAATATTATTAAGGTTCGAAGCTTTTTGGGACTTGCCAGGTACTACAGACGGTTTGTAAAGGGTTTCTCGATGATAGCCACACCAATGACGCCGCTTGAAAAGATGTTAAGTTTGAATGGACGAAAAAATGTCGAAAAGTTTCGATCAACTAAAGACTTATTTGACTGAAGCTCCAGTACTAGTGCAGCCCGAATCGGGCAAAGAGTTTGTCATTTACAGTGATGCATCCTTACTTGGGTTGGGTTGTGTATTGATGTAAGAAGGTCGAGTTGTAGCTTATGCGTCAAGGCAATTGAAGCCACATGAAAAAAATTATCCAGCCCATGATCTCGAATTAGCTGTCATCGTATTCGCTTTGAAAATATGGAGACATTACTTATTTGGTGAGAAGTGCCATGTATTTTCGGATCACAAAAGTCTCAAATATTTGATGACTCAAAGAGATTTGAATCTGCGACAAAGACGTTGGCTCGAGTTGTTAAAAGATTATGAGCTTGTCATTGACTATCACCCGGGAAAGGCTAATGTGGTTGCGGATGCCTTAAGTCGTAAATCACTGTTTGCTTTACGAACGATGAATGTACACTTGTCTGTTCTATCTGATAATGTGTTAGTGGCAGAATTAAAGGCCAAACCATTGTTGATTCATCAAATTCGTGAAGCTCAGAAAGTCGATGATGAATTGGTCGCAAAACGGGCTGAATGTGTTTCGAATAGGGAATCAGAGTTTCAAATTGATGATGACGATTATTTGAGGTTCAAAAGTCATTTGTGTGTTTCAAGAAATTCAGAACTTATTTCGATGATCCTGAGCGAGGCTCATAGTAGCCGAATGTCTATCCACCCGGGTAGTACAAAAATGTACAATGATCTGAGACGTCGGTTTTGGTGGCATGGTATGAAACGAGACATTTCGATTTTGTTTGAAGTGTTTAATATGTCGCAAGTGAAAGCGAACATCAAGTGCCTCTGAGTTTACTTCACCGATCATGATACCTAAATGGAAATGGGATCGAGTCACGATGGATTTTGTATCTGGGTTGCCATTGTCGGCAAGTAAGAAAGATGCGATTTGGGTTGTTGTTGATAGACTGACTAAGTCGACTCATTTTATTCCCGTACGTACGGATTATTCACTGGATAAACTAGCTGAATTGTATGTTTCTCAGATTGTAAGATTACACGGGGTACCTATTTCTATTGTGTCGGATAGAGATCTGAGGTTCACCTCGCGATTTTGGAAAAGATTGCAAGAAGCTTTGGGTACCAAGTTGCATTTTAGCACCACTTTTCATCCTCAGACCGATGGTCAATCCGAACGAATAATTCAGATACTCGAGGATATGTTGAGATGTTGCATCCTTAAGTTTAGTGGTTCGTGGGAACGGTATTTACCTTTGATTGAATTCGCTTACAACAATAGTTTTCAATCAAGTATTAAGATGGCACCTTACGAGGCTTTGTACGGTCGTAAATGTCGTACACCATTGTTTTGGACCGAGCTCGGTGAAAGTAAAATTTTCGGAGTTGATTTGATTAAAGATGCTGAGCAGAAAGTAAAAATAATTCGTGAAAGTCTGAAGGCAGCATCAGGTCGTCAGAAGTCGTATGCGGATTTAAAACAAAGAGATATTGAGTATCAGGTGGGAGACAAAGTGTTTCTTAAAGTTTCACCTTGGAAAAATATACTCAGATTTGGCCGTAAGGGCAAACTGAGTCTAAGGTTCATAGGGCCGTATGAAATATCTGAACGAGTTGGTCCAGTGGCATATAGATTGACTTTACCCCCTGATCTCGAAAAGATTCACAACGTTTTTCATGTTTCGATGCTTTGACGTTACAGATCTAATCCTTCGCACATAATTAATCCCTCCGAGGTTGAAATTCAATCCGATATGAGCTATGAAGAAGAACCGATCCGTATCCTAGCTCGTGAAGTGAAAGAGTTGCGAAACAAAAGGGTTCCATTAGTAAAGGTGTTATGGCTCAAACACGGGATCGAAGAAGCTACTTGGGAAACCGAGAACTTTATGAAAGAATGATACCCAAACCTATTTACCGGTAAGATTTTCGGGGACGAAAATTTCTTAAAGTGGGGGAGAGTTGTGACAGCCCTAAATTGACCCTAGTCAGAAAGTGGTTTCGGGACCACAAAACCAAGTCATAAAAATAATTTACAGTCATGTTTGATGCTCATTATATATGAATATGCATGTGCGAAAAATTCATGCTTAAATTATGTGTATATGGTGCGAAATTTATTAAATAGGACTTGTGTGAGAAAATTTAGAAATGTGCTAGGCAAATGTTAAAGTGGCCTATTAATGCATGTTAGAAAATGCTTGTACTTGCATGTCAAATTAGCCAAATTCTAGATGGTGGCCGGCCATGTTATGGACTAAAACATATTATAATTATTTTATGTTAATATTTTATGTTAAAAATAAAAATATGGATAATAAAAAAATGTTGAATTGTGGGAGGAGAAACCAAAGTTTCTCCAACTTTGCTCCTCATTGCCGTAACTAGAAGAGAAAAAGCTTTGAGAAATTTGGCTATGGTGGTTAGCTAAATGACGGTAAGTTCAATGATGATTCTTGGATTTTTAACATTTTTGAGTTAGTCATTAAGTTCTTTGCTCAACCCATGACCAATTTGGAATGGTGTGGTGTCTTGAGCATTCGGCCATGGTAGAAAATGGAAGAGATATATGGTTGTTTTCATGTTTAATGAATAAGTTACAAATGGTTGTTAATTGTGATAGTTTAAGGTAATTTTTAGTAGTTTGAATAAATGAACAATAATAATAATAAATCATCTAGTGAATTGGTGTAATTGCCGAATTTGAACTAGAAAGTTATTGAGTAATGTTTGTACTTTAAGTGATAGAATAGAGTGAATGCTTGGAATGTGATATGTATGAATTATAAGTTGGATTAAAGGCTGTTATATTGCCTTATCATTTTCGGAAATGTGCTTTGTCAAAGAAATTGAGGGTTGATGTTTAAGTGATGTAAGTATAGGTATATTCGACTTGTAGTTTTATAGATGTAATATGAGTGTTAGGTGGGAATGATGTTTAAGTACGAATGTATTTGGATGGATGTGCTTATAAGTATAACTTGAGATAAAATGGTGTTTAGTCATTGTAAATAACCATATTTGTAGAATGTGTTAAATTATATATATTCGGCCTTAACATAGATATGCATATATCTATAAAGTTGTTAATGCCTAAGTAAGATGTTGGGTTGTGCATGACTAGAGAATATATATATATATACATATTTATGCGTATGGTGTTTGATAGTTAACCATTAAGTCATATGTACCTCAACCTTATAATATCGTGTATTATATTAAATCGCCTATTTGATTTGAAATTAAATGAATTCAATTGTTTTAAATTAAGCTCAAGAGCAAAGAGGATCTAGATCGATAAGGGAAAGGAAAAAGTAATCGAATAGCCGTTGAAGTCGTTCGACAACATCCGAGGTAAGTCTTTGAGTAATGGAACTTAGTTTATGATTTGATTAAGTCATGACATATAAGCATAACAAATAAACGGTGATATAATGATTCTACTTGAATTATATATCGAGGTAATTAGTTATACTTATGACTGGTAGCCGAATGTGTATAGAGATCATGTTACAAAGCCAATCAAAATCATGCTCTTTGTATGTGGCTATTGAGCGAAAATGGTAAAGGTTGATAAGTGTCTTGTGTTTGAGTTCTAGTAATGAAAATGAAATATAAATGTGTTATGATTTATTGATATATGTGCATGATTATTCGGATGATAACCGGACTAAGATCCGAAGGCATTTGTGCTGGTGACTATATCCGGGCTAAGTCCCGAAGGCATTTGTGCTAGTTACTATATCCGGGCTAAGTCCGGAAGGCATTTGTGCTAGTGACTATATCCGGGCTAAGTCCCGAAGGCATTTGTGCTAGTGACTATAACCGGGCTAAGTCCCGAAGGCATTTGTGCTAGTGATTATATCCGGGCTAAGTCCCGAAGGCATTTGTGCGAGTTGCTATATCCGGTTAAATCCCGAAGGTACTTGGGTTTGGAAATGAGCGATCTTGCTGTAATAACTTCAATTAATACGCTCATAAATCCAAACGATAAGGTATGTTTCGTATATGCATTGGAAAGGTTGATTCCTTTTAAATAGTATTCGCTCAATTGATTAACAAGCTTCCGGCCTTTAGTCAGGTTTGATCCTGAGTGTATGAATATAATGGTTGAAGCGTGAAGTAAACATGATTTTGGGAATATGCGTATATGCAATTGTTCATTTAGTCATACGAACGCTATACCTTAGTTGTAAATAATTTCATTACTTAAAACTTACTAAGCATCAAAATGCTTATTCTGTTGCTTTAATTCTCTGTTTTATAGATTTTGTTCGTCAGCTATCGGACTCGGGAGTGTCAAAGTCGAAGTCGTCCACACTATCTAAGCCCCTTTGGTACTCTTTTAGTTGAATTTTGATAATGGCATGTATAGGGCTAACCTTTGTTGTTAATTAAGTATCTTTTGGTAATGTATATTCGTATAGCCATGCGAAAATGGCTTGTATATTTTGAGTATAACATTATGGTCATTTTGTATATATGGTCTTATGATATGGTTATTAAGTGATGTGGAAATGTTGGTAATGATTAGCCATTGGAATGGCCAATCATGGTCCTATTGGTGCTACGTACAACATGGCTAATCGTGATTATACTTGAAAATGAAGTATGTCAATTTACTAATTGATTCATGGAAAATTATGAAATAGGTAAAATTTACCTTAGAATAGATGCTGACAGCAGCAGTGATGTGAATTTGAAAAATCACTAAAAATATTAGGAATGGAATTAAATAGTGAATAAATTATGTAATTGAATCTTGATGAGTCTATTTTCATATGAAAGAAACGAAACGACCATATGAGCCTTATTTTATGAGATGTTTAAGTTTTCATGAAACAGGGCCAGAGCATTTTCTGGATCCCCTGTTCTGATTTTGGAAATTCACCATAAATTAACCAGAGACAATTAGAAGTCATGCTTTATATTTACAGATTTATTTTTGAGTCTAGTTTCATTAGAAACAAATGGCATAAGTATTGAAGCTATGTACAGGGAGATATCTAAGTCGTAATGCATAAAGGTCAGAGTAGTCGAACCCTGAAACAAGGGAGACTTTAACTAATAAACTGTACTAATTGGCCCAACCAAAAATTCTAGAAAAAAATTTGTAGATGAATATATGAGTCTAGTTTCAGGAAAAATTTACGGAATCAGTTTTCGAGTTTTGGAACTCAAGCTATGATTTTTAAAGTGACCGTGATGCAGTTAGCCAGCTTGTCTGGAAATTTTAAAATGAACTGTGTAAGTAAATGAATTAAGTCCGTTAACACCTCGTGTTCGAATCCGGCAACAGTCTCGGGTACGGGGCGTTACAATAGTGATTCAGACTTTTAGATTGGAGCCGATGATTGTTTAATGTTCTGTAACAAAATCTGTGTACCAAAGAATTTTGAGTTTATTTAGAAAATTTTGCACGTGGCACATAGTGGTTGTTTATCCATTCATCCATGAAGTACTAAGATGTACAATGATTTGAAACGGTTATATTGGTGGTCAGGTATGAAGCAAGACATATCTGAATTCATATCGAGGAGTTTGATTTGTCAGCAAGTGAAAGTCGAGCACCATGTACCTTCGGGCTTACTTCAGCCTACGATGATACCAGAGTGGAAATGGAACAGAGTTACGATGGATTCATATTGGGATTGCCTTTGTCTCCGAAAAAGAAAGATGTTATTTGGGTTGTCATTGATTGATTGACAAAAACAACACATTTCATCCTGGTACGTACTAACTATTCACTTGATAAATTGGCTGAGTTGTACATTTTTTTAGATTGTTAGATTGTACGGGGTGCTAATTTTGATTATTTCGGATAGAGATCCAAGGTTTTAGTCGTGGTTTTGGAAGAAATTACAAGAAGCTCTAGGTACGAGGTTGAATTTTAGTACAGTATTTCATCCACAAACTGACGGTCAATCTGAGAGAGTAATTTAGATTCTCGAAGATATGCTCCGATGTTGTGTTTTAGAGTTTGAAGGCAATTGGGAGAAATATTTACCGTTGGTTGAATTTGCATATAACAACGGTTTTTGTTCGAGTATAAAGATGGCACCGTACGAGGCTTTATATGGCCGAAAATGTCAAACTCCATTGTCTTGGACTAAGCTTATTGAGAAACAGATTCACGGGATTGATTTGGTTAGAGAAACCCAAGAGAAAGTGAAAGTAATTCGCGATTGTTTGAAAGCAGCTTCAGATCGTTAGAAATCGTACACAGATTTGAAATGAAAAGACATTGAATTTTAGATCGATGACAAAGTGTTCTTGAAAGTATCTCCGTGGAAGAAAATACTTCGTTTCAGTCACAAAAGCAAATTGAGTCCGCGATTCATCGGGCCGTATGAGATCATTGAAAGAGTAGGACCAGTAGCGTATCGGCTAGCTTTACCATCAGAATTAGAACAGATTCACAATGTTTTTCATATATCGATGTTACGTCGATATAGATCTGATCCATCACATGTGATTTCTCTGTCAGAGATTGAAATTCAACCTGATATGGCGTATAATGAAGAACCGATCAGAATTCTAGCTCGAGAGATTAAAGAGTTGAGAAATAAATGCATAGCTTTGGTGAAAGTCTTGTGGCAACGTCTCGGGGTCGAAGAGGCTACATGGGAACCCGAGGAAGCTATGAGAAAACAGTACCCTAACCTATTCACTGGTAAGATTTTCGGGGACAAAATTCCCTAAGGAGAGAGAGTTTTAACAGCCCGTTTTTACTCAAATTAGAATAGTGGTTTTGGGACCACAAATTCAAAGTCAAAACATTTATTTTATTTTTATTTTAATTTTTACAGCATGATTGAGTGATTGTGTGAAAATTTCATTAAGAAATTTTATCGTTTGAATGGTCAATTTAATAAAAAGGACCAAATTGCATAAAGAGTAAAACTTGAGTTCTAATAGCTAAAAGTGTCTAATAGTGTAACACCCCGTACCCGAGTCCGTTACCGGAGTCGAATACAAGGTGCACACAGACTTAACTTAATTGTTTTCACAGTCCATAAAAAAAAATTCCAGACAAGCTGGTTACTGCATCACTATCGCCTTAAAAATCATATCTGGAGTTTCAAAACTCAAAAATCAGTTTCGTAATTTTTTTCTGAAACTAGACTCATATTTCCATCTACATATTTTTTTCTAGAATTTTTGGTCAAGCCAATTAGTACAGTTTATTAGTTAAAGTCTCCCATGTTACAGGGGTCGACTACACTGACCTTTGTGCGTTACAACTTGAATATCTCCCTGTGCAGGGCTTCAATACTGATGCCGTTTATTTCTATAGAAACTAGACTCAAACAGGAATCTATACATATATGGTATGACTCCTAATTATCTCTGGTTAATTTATAATGAATTTCCAAATTCGGAACAGGGAATCCAGAAATAATTCTGGCCCTGTTTCACGAATACTTAAATATCTCTCAATATACAACTCATATGACCGTTTCGTTTCTTCCATATGAAAGTAGATTCATCAAGGCTCATTTACATAATTTATTCACTATTTAATTCCACTCCTGCTATTTTTAGTGATTTTTCACCTCCACACCACTGCTGCTGTCAGCATCTATCACTAAAACAAACCATGCCTATTTCATGACTTTTCCTTAATTTAACTAATAATTCATCATGCATGTCCCAAATTATAACCATGATTTGTGTCCAAACATCACAAAACCAATTCCCACCGAACATTTACGCCATTTTCGCATGGCTAAAAGTTTACATACCAAATTTCAACAAACCATAACAGCCTATACATGCCGAAATGTACTCCTAGACCAACTACGAAGAAAATACCAAAAGTTGTTAGCCGGTGTGATGACTTCGACGACGGTCCTGAGCACGCAAAATGGATCAAGAACCTAAATAAGCAACAATAAGCACCAAATGAGTACATAACTCAGTAAGTCATAAGCAATGCACTACCATCCATTAATAACATTATCATAAGAGGAAACAAAATGGAACGATGCTAATTACTTCCTCCAAACCGAACTATACCATAGTTCCTTAGACCTTTCGGTTCAATCTCACACCAAGTTACACATTCACATTCCATATACTAATCAATAGGATATTTGAAGCGTTTTTATACATCATTTTGTTTTCGTTACAATCATACAACTAAATGGCCTTTCACTTATTCCACGATAATTCTCATGTATGTGACTTCAATTAAAATTGTCACATAGGTTCAAAACTTACCAAGCTCAACTCCAAATATAAACATAGCGCCTATTAGCCATGAACTCAAGGTGCTTACCCGATCCGCTGTCTGTGATCAACTTAATAATGTCGCACACTCAGTGTCAATAGTGATTCAAAAACATATAGTGAGTCCGCACACTTAGTGCTATAAAATCAACTCGCACACCCAGTGCTATATAATTAAACTCGCACACTTAGTGCTGTACAAATTTAAAACCCACACACTTAGTGCAATCTCATGATCATAAATGTTTATATCCGCACACTTAGTGCCGAAATCCACAACTCAATATATCTCACCTCTTTTCTTTTCATTCAATACTTTCATCACCACATACATACATGTATATAAATTTATCATTCCATTCGGCATAATTACATAGACATCATGTCTATTTAAATCGATACAAAATATACGCTTAGTGACTTACTTTGTGTTGGGTAAAATAGTTCCAAGTCGGCTACTCGATGACCTTCGTCTTTCCCTTGCTTGATTCTCCTCCTTTAACTCCTTGAGCTTAATCAATAAATCAACTAGTTTAACCATCTTGCTAAACATTCATAATTCAATTACACATGCATATGTATGTTTGTATATTCGGCAACCATCCACACTAATTACCCATTTAGTCAATTATACACTTCCAAATGGGCATCACAATTAGATTTAACACCACCTTCATACTCAATTGGATGGCCGAATGTATGTATACATATATACAATGTCAACTATAACATCTTTTAACCACCTAATTTCATCTCATGAACACTTAATCAAATTTTCCTAATCTAGCATATATTTTCACATCTATTTGTATCATCATGTAAATTCACATATAACTACATTTCTTAAGTTCTACATCTTAATGCCCATTATAGCCACTCCCAAAACCTAAATCTAAAAATCGGCAACATCCCCTTTCAACTATGTTAGCCGAACCCTCATCCTCTTCTTAGTCCTACATTCGGCTCCTCCAACACCATGACTTAACAACTTCAACTTTCATGCTAACATAGCAAGCAACTTAACACATCCATATAACTAACACGTTAATAGCATCAAGGTATCAACTAAAATTTTTTAGCTTCTTTGTCAAATCCCAACTCTCCAACAACCCCAAATCCAACCATGGGATAGATAGAATTCAAACTAACAACTAAAAACATGCATGAATCTCATGGACAACATCAAACATACCTTGGTCTAGCAAACTACCATGGCTGATTTTTTTCAAGCTCTTCCCCCCCTTCTTCTTAGGATATTCGGCCAAGCAAAGGAAATGAAAGGATGGACACTTTTTTTTCTTTTCTTTGTTTTCATCATATTCCCTTTTTCTTTTTTCTTTTTTTTTTTTCATTAATTTATTCTTTCTAACATAACCACTAACCCAACATGTTTGCAACATGTTTCCACCCATAGCATGGCCGGCCATCATGCTTAAATTTGGGTAAATTGACATGCAAACCCACCTTTTTCACAACATGCACTTATAGGCCACCCTACATTTGCCTAGCACATTTCTAAATTTTCTCACATAAGTCCTATTTGATAAAATTCACTTACAATTAACAAAATTCAAACATGAAATTTTCACACATGCATATGTACATATAATGAGCATCAACTATGACAGTTAATTATTTTTATGACTCAGTTTAGTGGTCCCGAAACCACTTTCCGACTAGGGTCAATTTAGGGCTGTCACAAATAGCTATAGAACCTTAAAATTAAGGTCCTTTTGTTGTAATTAGACCATTTTAATTGTGAGTGGACAAAGATGGGCATGCATTATATGGTTTTAATGAATTATAACTAAGGATAAAATAGTAATTTATAAAATAAGTTAAGTAAAATAATTAAAACACAAAGTTATCATCTTCCTTAGTTGCTTTGTCCACCGAAAATAAGAAAAAGAAACTCCATTGTTATACTTTGAAGCATTCGGCCATAGTATCTAGTACATGTAAGTTAATTTTAACCCTGTTTTTAATGATTTCTATGTTTTTGTGATCGTTGCAACTTAGTCTTGTAACAGCCTGGTTTAGACTCTAGTCAGAATAGTGATTTTGGGACCATGAATCTGATTCAAAAATATTTAAATATTTTTTTTTGTGTTTACAGTATGTGACTAAGCATGTGTGAAAGTTTCATATGAAAATTTTATCGTTTGTGTGCTTAATTTGATAAAAGGACCTAACGCGTAAAATGTAAACATGGCTTTCTATTTTTTAAAGGTGTCTATTTTCCATGGCTTTCTAAAGCAAAGGTCCTTATGTTTTTATTAACCCATTGAAAATATTAATGGACATAAATGGCCTAATGTTTAATGATTAAATGGTTTTATAACAAAGGGTAAATTTGGTATTTGGTTAATATGTTAATTAAAATAAAATTAAGGCATGAAATTAGTCATTTGGTGTTCATCTTGGCCGAATATATCAAAGAAAAAAATAAAGAAAACACAAGCTAGGGTTCGCCACTTGTAATTGTTGATTTTGGCATGTATTTTGATCCGTTTTCGATAATTTCTACATTTTTGTGATTGTTGCTTAGAGTTCTATTAAGCCCATGTCTCAGTTTTTGATTTTTTGTGATGATTTTGAGTTGAGCCATTGATGGAATTGTGAGCTTTATGTTGTTAAATGATGAAAAATGAAAGATATATGTTAGATAAATATGTTTTGTCTTGGGATTTTGATGAACTTGAGTAATTTGGGCTAAATTTTGAAAATAAGAAATTTAAGGACTAAAATATGAAATAAATAAAATATATGGGCTGCTAGAGACCATAGGAAGATCCGGCTAAGGCATGATTGTGATGACTTTTGTATATTTTGGTGTTTTGTGTAATAAGGACTAAAATGTTAAAATGTGGAAATTAGGGGTTAGTGTGCAAAAAGGCCAAATTATGTGATTATGAATTTAACTGAATTAATGTGAGATTGAATAAGTGATTTGAATTTATATAGATCAAGAAAGGAGAAATTCGGACCTAGATCAAGACAAAAGCAAAGTGCTCGATTGATCGACTAATATCGTCATTTTTACGTCTGAGGTAAGTTCGTGTATAATACATATTGTTTAAACAATGTTTATATTAGTTGAAATGAATAGAAATTTTATTGTGAAGTTTGAGTATGTGAATTAAGGATTGAATATATGAGGCACTAACTGTGCGAATAAAGAAATAGCTACGACTAATAAAATGGCACTAAGTGTACGAGATTAAAACAGCATTGGCTGAATAAATGGCACTATGTGTGTGATACCGATATTAATTCGGTTTATTGTAATGGCGCTAAGTGTGCGATACTATTATAGCTTCAGCTACTTAATTGGCACTAAGTGTGCGATTTCATTGAACTTTAAGGATGATCAAAGGAATTAGTGCATTGAGTATTAAAGGGATAAATGAGATAGATATGAACGTGATGGTACAGGTATGTACGGAACCTATGTGGTTGATGATATAGAGTATGAAATAGATGAAATATTTTGTAAATGAATGATGAAATGAGTAATGTGATGAGTTGTATTAAGTATTAGTTAATTGATTGAATTATATTTTAATTGATGAGTTAAATGTGTTATATAATGAACTTACTAAGCTTTAAAGCTTACTGTGTGAAATGTTCTCTATTTTATAATGTTGTAAAGCTACCTCAGAACTGGGAATCGTCAGTGACTCAATCACACTATCGGACATCTATTTTGGTACCTTTTTGAGAGTTGTACATATGGTATATGGCATGTATAGGCTAGAGTTATTATGATAGGTTTTGTGATATGAATATCTAGCCATGAGATTTGGCTTGTAAATATTTGTATATATGGCAATTTAACTTGGCCTAAATGATATGTTTGATAGGTAAGTGATATGATGTATATAATGCTTATGTAATGGTTTGAATATGGAATGTTGAGTTGGTAAGTTTTTTTGGAATGAAGTATGTGATAAAATGATGAGTTTATTTATTTGGAACTTATGTAAGTTGTGATGATTTTGGTACATTGATGTGGTATATTTTAGTTGTGGAATTGAGTAATGAAATGGTTGACTATGAAATGGCATGAAATATGTGTGATTTGGTATGTTTTGGGCTGCCTATAAGTATATGGAAATTATTTCAAATTGGTTGTTATGAGTTCAATATTGTAGGGTGGCAAATTTGGCTCTTCAGATGGCCTATTTTTGTCCACAAGAGTAGAGACACGAGCGGGTGTCTCAGCCGTGTACGACACACTGTCATGTCACACTGCTGTGTGTCCCCTAGGGTACCCTACGATTTTAAGTCAGTATACCCTACAGTTTTGACACGGCCTAGACACACAAGCTTGTCTATCGGTCATGTGTGGCACACAGGCTGGCACATGGGCGTGTGGTCGGCCGTGTGACCCAAGTCAATAACCTCTCTAATTTTCACACGGCCTGGCACACGGGCAAGTCTTGTGGCCATGTGGAAAAGTCAGTATGTATGCCCTGTTTTGCCATGGCATAGACACAGGGGCGTGTTTAATACCATGTGAGGCACACGGCCAGTTCACATGGACATGTGACCTTTATAATTTAGAAAAATGTTTAAGTTTTGAAAAAAAAATTTGTATGTGCTCGATTTAGTCCCGACTCCTTTCTAAAGCATGATTAAGGTCTTGATGACCTAAGAAAGAGACTTTATGTTTATGTTTGATTAATATGATGAAGTATGACTTTTAGATTGTGAAATGAATTTGAAATGTTCCGATTGTCTGGTAATGCCTCTTAACCTTAGTCCGGCGATGGATACAGGTTAGGGGTGTTACAAGTCTAGCTAGCCCAAGGACTAATTTGTAAAACTATTAAAGATTTTAGATGTTTCCATTGATGAATAAGCATGTATTTTGAAGTTTCATGACAGTTTATGAATGCTTGTTGATAGATATACAAGTTTTGCTAAGAGATTTTAGTGAAAATGCAAATTAGGGGCTAAATTGTGGAATGTGTAAATTTGGTGGTTAAAATGTGAAATAAATGAAAAATATGGGCTACAGGACTAATTGGTAAATCGGCTAGCATGGGTTGGTATTGAATTTTATTAATTTGAGATTTTGTGGAATAAAGACTAAATTGTAAAAGTGGTGAAACGTTAGGGGCAAATGTATAAATATGCTTAAATATGTATTTTGGATTAAATTGAATAGAGAGATGATTAACTAAGTTAATTTTGAATATATTTAGATCAAGAAAAGCAGAATTCGGATCTAGATCGGAGGAAAACTAAAGTACTCGATTAATCGACCAATTTTATCGTTTTCAAACCCAAGGTAAGTTCGTATGTGATAAATTTCATTGTGTTTTAAATGCTTTGACACTGTATAAGTTGTGAATACAAGACTTCGGATAAGTTCGTATTTGTAACGTCTCCTAACCCTATACCGTCACCGGAACAGGGTTACGAGACATTACCAGTCAGTACAGTCCAATTTCGATCATTAATTAAAATAAATATTCACACACATCCTAGATTTAAGATGTCGTCCCTTTAATGGGCCCTCGCTGTTCAATATGAACAGTAAATTCAATTCGGGACTAATTTAGAATCACTACGAATTTTTAGTAGATTTCAAAATTCATACTACATTCCGTTGCCAACCATAATTTACTCATTTCATCAATACTTTTACAACCTAAATGACTCTCATTAAACATCCTGGGTACATGCCATTATCAATACTCAACATACTTTACCTTAATGAATTCGGGATCGTCTTGGGATGCTGATTCAACGTACTATCTTTACTTAACTGCATGCATTTAAAACAAACCGTATCTTGAGTATGGTATACTCGGTGGTATTTCTATAATCCGAACAATTAATAATATAACAAATACTTAAGATCATAATAACAATTACAATTATTCAATTATTTATTCATAGATAAATTTCAACTACTTACCATATAAATTTTATACAAATCATATAATAAACACAATAACATAATTGTTCAATTCTTAACTAAATCCATTATTATTACTCCATTCTTTCACTTACTACTCGGTATAGCTTTCCTTAATTTACTCACAATTCAATATCATTAAACTATATTCAACTATACACTTATCAATCATATTCCATTTTAATTCATTTCAATAACAATCAATTTCATTTATATCATATCAACTTACTATCCTTGATAGCTTTCAAAGATATACATGCGATTCATATATCTCAAATCACATTTCAATTCATCAAGTGGCATCATATATCATCAATTCGAACTCCAATCATTTCATGAACCTTTGGTTCATATTTTCAATTTCATATCTAAATTTTCAATTCTCAATTCAATTTCTCGTTCCATTTCAATAGCTTGATCAATCAAATTTATTCAATTTATCTTTCACTTATTTACCCCTATTAACAAACCCGGACTTTGACGGATACACGGATTCCAACCCAAACACACCAGTACGGTACATTGTGCCTAAAACGGTACATTGTACCTGATCAGTATATGACACATAAAGTGCCTAAAATGACACACGAGGTGCCTGATACGACACACGAGGTGCCCGAAATCTGACGCATAAAGTGCTCGATCGAGAAAGCCGGCAAATCCGTACACTTCCGGATCCTATGGCATGCCAATTATATCCGACTCAGCCGACTAGTTAATAGGGTATTTCATTCACTTTCTCAATTTAATAATTCTTTCATCAATATCTCATTCCGATAATTACACATATTTACCCATTTTCACAATTCATACAATTTCATTCAATTCAACAAATATATTTCAATTATGCACATTAATTCATAATTCAATACAATTCAATTTACTTTTCAATACCAAATATTCAAATATCACAATCTCATATATTCATATCAATTTCCTCATATTTCCAATCAATATATTTTTCAATGTAACATTCATTCAATATTCAAATTTCTACATAAGTCATATATATTATATAATTCAATCAATATAATTTCAATCAAAATAATTTCAATCAATATAAATTCAATAAATTCATTGCATACTAAAATCAATTCATTTCAATTATAAAACATCATAATTCTAACACTAACAATTGCCATATGTATATAAATATAACAAATAATAACTAAGTTCGGATTATAGAAATACAAACCGTAATTTTTTAGCTAACTCCCGTTGACTTTGTCTTGTCCTTTCTTAGCCGAGATTTCCGGTACCACATTGACTATTAAAGCTTAAAGCTTAAAGCTTCAAACCTTCAATTTTCCTTTTCTCCCTTCTTTCTTTCTTTTTCTCCCCGCTCTCTGCTTTCGTTTCATTCTGCTTCTATTTCCTTTCATTTGCTTCTTTAGTTTATATATATAATATAATATAATATAATATAATTAAAACATAAAGTATCTTTATTATATAATAATATAATAATATAATAATATACTAAACATAAAAAAAATCTTAGATTTTCTTCACGAGTAAACCGCCTCAATTTATACTTTTGTATAATTTCTTTTTAGTCCTTTTATTTTCTTTTAATCTATAATTCAACTTTTACCCTTATTCAATTTAGTCCTTTTCTTAATTACTCTTAATTAAATTAAATTCACTTAATTAAACTCTAATTAACCACTCATTTTACTTAGTAAATATTTTTAATAAATATTTACTGAATCCATTTTCGAAACGGAGACCGAAAATACACTTTTTCGGTAACGGTAAAATTCGGGTCATTACAGTATTGAACCTCGAGGGTCCGATTAAGGGACGTTATGAATAATCCCGGTTAATAAATAGTATTTGTATGAATGAATTGAAAAATGCTCAGATATTCTGATAATGCTCTAAAACCCTGTTCCGGCGACAAGTACAAGTTAGGGGTGTTACAAATTGAGATTAAATGATGAATGCTTGGGTAACGCCCTACATTTTATAGAATTGTTTCTGTAATTATTTGAATTGAGTATATGCTTCAGTGGTTATGTGTTCTAGGTGTGTGTGTGAGGTCCTAAGTTCAAGCCTTAGTCGTGGCAAATTTTGGTATTTTGATGAATAAAGCCTTACTCTTGTTTAGTAGGCTTAAGTTTAAATGCTAGTAAGACTATATCAGAATGGGCCTACTGGTCTAGTGGTTAAGTGGAGTGTTAAGTGCCTAGAGATCTAGAGTTTGAATCCCTACACGAGTAGGGATTTATTTTGTTGCTTGTACCGTGTGAGAGTTTGAGATGGACTCTAATACTGATAGTGAAGAGGTTGATAGAGAAAATTAAAGAGACTGGGATAGGGAAGTTATTAGATTTTAGTTCCTTTTCCCAAAAGTTGTGCTTCTTCCGTTTTTCTTCTGCAAAATTCTCCCTCTCCACTCTCTTTTCTTTTTCTCCCCCAGCTGAAAATCCCCTATTGCTACTGATTTTACTTCTCTTTAATACTAGTTTTTGGGTCATTCTCCTTCATCATTACTCATCTTTGCGTTTGGGCAAACTCGGTAAGTAAAGGGGCTTTTGGTCTCATTTTTGATAACTAGGATGTTAAGAGGTTGTTTATGTTTAGGAGATAACGAAGGTGTTGTGGATTGCTAAAATGGTGCTTAGGTCCGTGAGGAACTGTCGTTGATCGTTAGAGGTAAGGTCGTCGTTAACTTTCGGGAATTATCTGTCTCTGGTAACTCAATTTAAATGACTAACTAAGTAACGTATTGTTCGAGGTTAGGTTCTAGAGTGCTTGTGGTTGCGTTAGCTTGGAAACAATACCAGGTGTGTACTCTGATTGCACAGAAAAAGAGATTCGACGAAAGCCAAAAAGCATTCTACCGATGTCACATGGGCGTATGGTCACCTGTGTGGTAGGCCGTGTGGAAGTACACGGGCATGTGGTCGATGAACCAGGCAGTGCACAAGCGAAACGGGCGCGGCGACACCGCCGTGTGAAGGCTAATAGGCCGTGTATGAGACACGGGCTCTATCAGTTTGGCCGTGTGGGCCACACGGGCGTGTGGAAATTTGGACAAGGACGTGTGATCTACACAGCCAAGGCAAATTTGGGCCATGTGGCCCACATGAGTGTGTGGGCCCAACGGGCAGGCCACATGGGTGTATGAGCCCATTTTTCTGAATTATTCTGAAAGGTTACACGGGTCGCCCAAGACGAATGTGACCTATTGTAGGGTCGGTAAGAAATACTTAGACCCCTATTTTGTGATATGATATTGTGTTATAAGTATATATTCATGTTTTGATCTGATTATGAGTACATATCTGTTAATCTGCATTACAGCATGCCATTCTCGTATGATGCATTACATTGGGGTGGGATTGATGAGTGAAAGAAGAACTGAAGGGCTTCGTAAGCCCATTATCTGGCAACTAAGCTGCGTATTTATGATATATGCTGTATTATGGTACTCTATGGTGTGTAGGGTTGGATGGGTTAATTTTATCCCCATATTTGGTGTGTAGGGATGGATGGGTAGATTTTATCCCCACATGGTGTGTTGGGTTGGACGGAGATGGTGTGCAGGGTTGTTGGGCATATTTCTGATATTCGTATCTGGTATCCATGTTATGTCTGAGAAGGACTAAGGCCTTAAGTTGTATCTGATTCTGTTTCTAAGTGGGCCAAGGCCCACATTGATTCTGTAAAGGGCTTAGGCCCGGATTATGATTGTATTCTGCTTTTTGATTATGCACACGAGACTGTGGGGATGTACACACTGAGTTTCCGAAAACTCACCCTTTATTTGTTTATCTATTTAGGTAATCCCAAGCAATAGGCGGATTGGTGCACTGGAGGACTCAACGGTGACCACGACCACAAATATTTTAGTTTATAAACTTTCTACTTCTGCTTACTCTTTATTTTTTGGGGAATTTTGATGTACTTTAGACTTGAACTTCTGGTTTTTAATTTGGATTTTTGAGTTGTGAACTTGGGTTATAAACTGCAACGTCGAAATATAGTTTTCCTTAAATAAACTAAGAGTTTTCATAAATAGAAACGGTTTCTTAAAATAATAGAAATGAATGGGTTTCAAAAGCTTCCGCGATAAAGAATTGTTTTCAAAACAATTCGACTATCATACATTTTTCAACTAAGTGAAAGATTACAATTGGAACGGTTTTATAAAACGGTACGATTTGTTTAAAACACTCTCATGTGACATCGTCGGATTCGGCTATAACGTTCAGATCAGATTTTGGGAGTTACATTTAATGGTATCAGAGCCAGATAATAAAACTCAGTTGTGTATTGAGTTTTAAATTTAGTTTTTAAGAAATGATTTGCAGAACGATCTGAAATATTTTTGATAAATCGTGGTACATCGAGTCTCCAGCGCCGATCCTGTAAGTTTCTGAAACTCTGTTTAGAATTGTTTTAAAGCATGCCTGAAACTCTGTTTAGAATTGTTTTAAAACATGCTTAGAATATACTGTTTGGATCTGTTTGAAATACGGATGTATGTTATGAAACTACTATAAGTAGTATACTTTATTGAAACACTCTAGATAGTGTAGACTAAAAATTGTAGTAAAACTGCGATTTGCGATAACAGAATCTGAATACTCTGATAATTTTACTGCATAAAATATTTGTTAATGAAATATCAAAACTGTAAACTGATTTGTATAAAACTTTTAATACAAGATTAATTCGAACTTACAATGAGCACACGTAGTACTCATGGATGGGGTACTAGAGGCCGAGGTAGGGGCTGTAGAGGGGCTTGAGCTGAGTTCTTCACATCTTATACGACTCCGAATCTGGACACTAGTGAGACATTGTTGTCCCATATTACTAAGACTAGATCTGAGACTGGGTCTCATGATCGTTTGACTGGGGACAACGCAGTGTCCTAAGCCATGCTATGGATTTGGGGGAGGGTCGTTGGGCCCAATACTAGTTTTGGGGGCCATAGGTCGGTTACGGAATGACTCCAATCCAACAGGGCTGAGGTAGTTAGGGGCATCGCTAGAGTTGCTCCTAATGTGGCCGAGTACTGGATGGAGGCCACGGAGCGAATTATGGACGATCTAGATTTCTCTGCTGAGCAGAAGCTCAAGGGGGCTGTTTCATTACTACACGATGAAGCATATCAGTGATGGCTAACGGTTAGGGATAGCACACAACCTGACAGTCTAACATAGGATTTGTTTAAGACGGCTTTCTAGAGCAAGTATGTGGAGGCCAGTTATATCGATACTAAGAGGTGTAAGTTCCTGAATCTTACTCAAGGAGATCATTCAGTGGCCGAGTAGAATTTTTGAGGCTGAGCAATTATGGGCGAGACATGGTGGCGACAGAGTATGAGCGTTGTGTCTGTTTTGAGGACGGCCTTAGGGATAACTTAAGGGTCTTAATAGCTCCGCAGAGGGAGTGTGAGTTTGTTGAGTTGGTCAATAAGGCCAAGATTTCTGAGGAGGTTAAACGCGCTGAGCGCCAAAACTGTGACACAGGGAAGGCTAAGAGGGACACAGAGTCTTCGAATTCTGGGATAAGGCCTAGGAAAAAGGCCAAGTCTGATAGGCCCGTGAGAGTTGGGCCTACTGTTGCACCGGCTGGGGTGGCAATTTGTCAGCTTTGTAATAGACACCATCTGGGCGAGTGTTAGAGGTCTGCTAGAGCCTGTCTTAGATGTGGGTCTATGGAGCATCGTGTTAAGGATTGTCCATTGAGAACTTATCAGGTGCAAGCTCTGACTACTGAGACTACACCGCCGCCGAGGGTAGTTCAGCAGCCACTTAGAGGTCAAAGACAGAGAGCACCGGACAGAGGTACTGTACCAATTGAGGCGAGGTAGCCCGCATTGGTTTATGCTACATGTCGTCGTGAGGACCAAGATGCTCCGGGCATTATCACGGGTACGTTCTTAATTTTTAATGTACCTTATTTTGCATTGACAAATTATAAGCTCTACTTATTCTTATGTAGCTAGTATGGTGTCTGAGACCTTGGGGTTACCATGTGATAGTACTTCTAATGAGATAACAGTGGTAAGTCTATTAGGGTAGTCTATTGGAGTTAATAAACTATTTAGAGACGTACCATTAGAGGTCCAAGGGACTGTATTTCTGGCTAATCTAGTGGAGCTTCCATTTGGGGAGTTCGACCTAATTTTGGGTATGGACTGGTTAGTCAAATACCGAGTGAGTCTGGATTGCGCTACAAAGAGGATTGTTCTAAAAATTGAGGAAGATATTGAGGTGGTCGTGATTGGGGAATGACGAGATTATCTGACTAATGTGATATCCGCATTAGTGGCAGAGAAGTTAGTAAGGAAGGGGTGCGAGGCATACCTGGCTTATATCAGTGTTGCTGATCTGGGGACTCTTCAATTAAGGACATCCGAATGGTGAGGGACTTTCTAGATGTTTTCCCAGAGGAGCTACCAGGATTACCTCTGAACTGTAAGGTAGAATTTGGGATTGAGTTGTTTTCGGGTACAGCTCTAGTGTCTATCGCCCCTTACAAAATGGCACCGAAGGAGCTGACTGAACTTAAGGCTCAAATTCAGGACTTGTTGGATCATGGGTTCATTCGTCCCAGTGTGTCTCCGTGGGGAGCACTTGTTCTATCCGTGCAGAAGAAGGACAGTACAATGAGGATGTGTATCGACTACCATCAGTTGAATAAGTTGACGATCAAGAATAAATACCCACTTTTGAGGATAGACGACTTGTTCGACCAGTTTAGAGGGGCTTCAGTGTTTTCTAATATCGATATGTGATCAGGTTACCATTAGTTGAAAGTAAAGGAGGCTATTGTGTATAAGACGGCATTTAAAACTCGTTATAGACATTACAAGTTCCTAGTTATGCCCTTTGGGTTGACTAATGCACCAGCGGTATTTATGGACTTGATGAACAATGTGTTTCAGCCCTACTTGGATCAGTTCGAAGTGGGTTTCATCGATGACATTCTGTTCTACTCTAAGACAGAGGATCAGCATGATGAGCATCTAAGAGTGGTTCTACAGATTCTTCATCGGAAATAATTGTATGCGAAGTTCAGCAAGTGTGAATTCTGGCTTCGTGAAGTGACATTTCTAGGTCACGTAATTTCTGCTGAGGGGATTCGTGTGGATCCTTGTAAGATTGAGGTTGTGCTGAGTTGGAAACAGCCGAAGAATGTGTTAAAAATTCGTAGTTTTCTAGGGCTAGTGGGATATTATCATCGCTTCGTAAAAGGATTCTTTTTTGTTGCTGCACTAATGACTAAGTTACTGCGTATGGGAGTTCTTTTTGTGTGGACTGATGCATAGCAGGAGAGCTTTGAGAAGCTCAAGACTGTGTCAACTCAAGCTCCTGTTTTAATACAGCCTGAGCCTAGAAAGGACTTCGTGGTTTACAGTGATGTGTCCCATGTGGGTCTGGGTTGTGTCCTAATGCAATACTATAAGGTTGTTACATATGCATCACGTTAGCTCAAGACTCATGAGGCTAATTATCCAACTCATGATTTGGAGTTGGCTGCAGTGGTCTTCGCTCTTAAGATCTAGAGGCATTATCTGTACGGTGAGAAGTGTACCATCTACACTGATCACAAGAGCCTCAAGTATCTCCTCACCCAGAAGAAGTTAAACCCTAGGCAGCGTCGATGGGTTGAACTGCTTAAGGATTATGACTGCAGTATTGAGTACCATCCTGGTAAGGCCAATGTGGTGGCTGATGCGTTAAGCCATAGGTCTATGATCGATCTGAGAGCGATGTTCGCTTAACTGAGTCTTTTTGATGATGAAAGTTTGTTGGCGAAGGTTAGACTGATATGGATTGATCAAATCAAAGATAAGCAGAATGGGGATAAGTCTCTGGAGTTGCGTTTCCATCAGATAGAGAACGGTGTTACGACTGATTTTGGAGTTAATAGTGATGGGGTCTAATGTTTCCGATGACAGATCTGTGTGCCGAATGATGAAGATTTGAGACTATCGATTCTAAGGGAGGTGCATAGTAGTCCTTATGCTATGCGTCCCGGTGAGAACAAGATGTACCGAGATCTTTGAGAGTTGTACAGGTGGCCAGGATTGAAGCGTGAGGTTACCGACATCGTTGCTCATTGTTTGACTTGTCAGCAGGTTAAGGCTGAGCATCAGTTCCCTTCGATTTTGCTGAGTCGGTTAAGATACCGATGTGGAAATGAGAGCGAGTAACGATGGACTTTGTTAGTGGGTTGCCCCTAACACCCACTAAGAAGGATTCTGTTTGGGTCATCGTGGACCGATTGACTAAGACTGTGTATTTCCTTCCTGTGAGGACAGACTTTTCCCTACAGAAGTTGGCCAAGCTGTACATCTTAGAGATTGTAAGGCTACATGGGGTACCTGTATCGATCATTTCTGATAAGGATCCTAGTTTTACGTCTCGATTCTGGCAGAAGCTTCATGAGGCTCTGGGGTCAAGGTTAGACTTCAGTACTACTTTCCATCCTCAGACAGATGGTCAATCAGAAAAGGTGATTCAGTTATCGGAAGATATGTTAAGGGGTTGTATAATCGACTTCCGAGGTAGTTGGGAGGAGTACTTGCCTTTGGCAGAGTTTGCTTACAACAACAGCTATCAGTCTAGTATACAGATGGCACCTTACGAGGCACTGTACGATCGTAAGTGTCGCACTCTCTTATGCTGGACTGAGTTGGGTGAGCGACGAGTTTTGGGTCTGGAGTTGGTATCAGAAACTGAAGATAAAGTTCACTTGATTCAGGTTTGACTGAAAGTAGCTTCTGATAGACAAAAGTCCTATGCAGATTTGAAGAGAAAAGACATCGAGTATTCTGTGGGGGAGATGGCTTTCCTTAAGGCCTCGCCATGGAAGAAAGTTCTGAGGTTCGGTCACAAGGGCAAGTTGAGCCCTCGGTTCATTGAGCCGTATCAGATTCTGAAGCGAGCAGGGCCAGTTGCATATCAGTTGAAGCTACCTCTAGAGTTAGATCGCATTCAAGATGTGTTCTACATTTCAATGTTGAGACGCTATCGCTCTGATCCCACGCACATTATGCTTATAGATGAGATTGAGGTTAGACAAGATCTAACTTTCGAGGAGGAGTCAGTTCTGATCCTATATCGCGACGTTAAGATTCTGCGTAGGAAATCTATTCCTTTGGTGAAGGTGCTGTGGCGGAATCATAGCACTGAGGAGGCCACTTGGGAGCCGGAGGATTTGATGTGACAACAATATCCTCACCTATTCTGATCAGGTAAATTTCGAGGACGAAATTTTCTTTTAGGGGGTAGAATTGTAACACCCTACATTTTATAGAATTGTTTCTATAATTATTTGAATTGAGTATCTGCTTCAGTGGTTATGTGTTCTGGGTGTGTGAGAGGTTCCAAGTTCAAGCCTTAATCTTGGAAAATTTTGGTATTTTGATGAATAAAGCCTTACACTTGTTCAATAGGCTTAGGTTTAAATGCTAGTAAGACTATATCAAAATGGGCCTACTAGTTTAATGGTTAAATGGAGTGTTAAGTGCCTGGAGCTCTGGAGTTCGAATCCCTGCGCGAGCAAGGGATTTATTTTGTTGCTTGTACCGTGTGAGAGTTTAAGATGGACTCTAATACTGATAGTGAAGAGGTTGATAGAGAAAATTAAGGAGACTGGGATAGGAAAGTTATCAGATTTCAGTTCTTTTTCCCAAAAGTTGTGCTTCTACCATTTTTCCTCTGCAAAATTCTCCCTCTCCACTCTCTTTTTTTTTTCTCCCCCAGCTGAAAATCCCTTGCTACTTTTACTTCTCTTTAATGCTAGTTTTTGGGTCCTTTTCCTTCATCACTACCCATCTCTGCGTTTGGGTGAACTCGATAAGTAAAGGGGTGCTTTTGGTCTCGTTTTTTATTATTGGGATGTTAAGAGACTATTTTCTATTTAGGAGATAACCAAGGTGTTGTAGATTGCTAAAACAGCGCTTAGGTCAGTGAGGAATTGTCATTGATCGTTAGAGGTAAGGTCATCATTAACTTTCGGGAATTGCTTGTCTTTAGTAACTCGGTTTAAATGACTAACCAAGTGACGTATTGTTCGAGGTTAGGTTCTAGAGTGCTTGTGGTTGCGTTAGCTTCGAAACAATACCAGGTGTGTACTCTGATTGCACAGAAAATGAGATTCAGCGAAAGCCGAAAAGCATTCTGTTGACACCACATGGGCGTGTAGTCACCCGTGTGGTAGGCCGTGTGGAAGTACACGAGCATGTGGTCGACAAACATGGCCATACGAAGACTGATAGGCCGTGTGTGAGACACGGGCTCGGTCAGTTGGGCCTTGTAGGCCACAAGGGCATGTGGGCTCACACGGGTGATCCATACGAGTGTGTGGGAATTTGGGTCAGGCCGTGCGATCCACACGGCCAAGGCTAATTTGGGCCATGTGGGCCCACACGGGTAGGCCACATGGGCATGTAAGCCCATTTTTCTGAATTGTTCTGAAAGGTTGCACGGGTCGCCCAAGACGACTGTGACCTATTGTAGGGTCGGTAAGAAATACTTAGACCCTTGTTTTGTGATATGATATTGTGTTACAAGTATATATTCATGTTCTGATCTGATTATGAGTACATATCTATTAATTTGCATTACAGTATACCATTCTCACATGACGCATTGTATTGGGGTAGGATTGATGAAGTGGAGGAAGAATTGAAGGGCTTTGTAAGCCCGTTATCTGGCAGCTAAGCTGCGAATTTATGATATGTGCCTTATTACAGTACTCTATGGTGTGTAGGGTTGGATGGGTTGATTTTATCCCCATATTTGGTGTGTAGGGATGGGTGGGTCGATTTTATCCTTACATGGTGTGTTGGGTTGGACGGAGATAGTATGTAGGGTTGGTGGGCATATTTCTAATATTCTGATCTGATATGCATGTTATGTCTGAAAAGGGCTAAGGCCCTAAGTTGTATCCGATTCTGTTTTCAAGTGGGCCAAGGCCCACACTAATTCTATAAAGGGCTCAGGTCTGAATTATGATTGTATTCTGGTTTTTGATTATGCATGCGGAACTGTGGGGATGTACACACTGAGTTTGTAAAAACTCACCCCTTATTTGTTTATCTGTTCAGGTAATCACCAGCAGTAGGCAGATTGGTGTAGTGGAGGACTCAATGGTGACCACGACCACAAACATTTTGGTTTATAAACTTTCTACTTTTGCTTACTCTTTATTTTTTGAGGAATTTTGATGTACTTTGGACTTGGACTTCCAGTTTTTAATTTGGGTTTTTGAGTTGTGAACTTGGGTTATAAACTGCAACGTCGAAATATGGTTTCCTTAAATAAACTAAGAGTTTTCATAAATAGAAACAGTTTCTTAAAATAATAGAAATGAATGGGTTTCAAAAGCTTCAGCGATAAAGAAATGTTTTCAAAACAATTCGGCTATCACACGTTTTCCGACTAAGTGAAGGATTACAATTGAAATGGTTTTATGAAACGGTACGATTTGTTTAAAACACTCTTATGTGACATCGTTAAAAATTCAGCCATAACGTCGAGGCTGGGTTTGTGGTGTTACAGCTTGAATTGTGGAAACGCATGCTAAGTAGTGGTTTAATTGTTTTATAAGTCTGTTAACGCTCTGTAACCTTATTCTGACTTTAAATATGGGTGAAAGGTGTTACAAGAGATGCTGAAGGAAAAGAGGTGTTCATATTAAAAAATAAAAGAAAAGGTTTTGCCTTGAATATTGTGAAAGATGAGTGAGTTGTCATTTCACATGAGAGTAATGTAGTGCTCTGGCAAAAACATCTTTTCACAACATGAATTTTCTAGGAATCAATCAAAGATGTGTAGTTGTAGCAAGATTTTTTTTCAAATTTAAATTTTATTTTCTATTTTTTTAAAATTTTGTTGCTATCTTTTTATTACAATATGTTGTATGAATTCAACTTTTGTCATTTAATAAAATTGGTGTTCAATGAAAAATATATAGAATTTTCTTGTTTCCTAAATGTTTCTTTTTTAGTAACAAACTCCTAAGTTTTTTAGCCTCATACTCTAATATCACTTGAAATTTTTAAATTGCTTGAAATCATCATTCACACTATTATAATCTCTAAATTCTTTTAACTCAAACACTAATGATGCATTTGATTCACTAAAATAGAATTATTGATACAAAGAATTAATAAGGAGGAGACAAAGGAGAGAAGGTGATGGTTGTTTGGAGGCCAATTCACTTGTGATAGGTGGAGAGCCGGAGTTAAGAACTAATGAGGGAATAGAGGAGAAAACGAAGAGGAAAGGACTATGTTATCAAATGGAACACTTGGGGAAGAAGGAGATCATTCATGTCTCATGTGTTGGGATATATATATATAGGGGAGGTCCCCTTGTCATGCAGTGGCATGTCACTGACAATATGGAATTACTTGAATAGTCCGCTAAGTGGCAGGTCCATTACATTTTCAGTTGTTGTCAAGTTTAATACTATGTGTTCTTGCTCTAACAATCCCCTTACCAAGGTTGCATGAGGTTGTTATGCCTTGGTGATCCTTTCGTATTCCCAATTTGGAGGATCAAAATGGGTGGCCAAAAACGGGTGGCTGACTATGGAGACCCAAAAGTGGGTGGCCAAAAGCAAGTGGCTGGACATGGGTGGCCAAAAGAAAGTGCTCTGTGCGAAGGGGACTAAAGTCGATCTCGACTTTCAACTGAATAGTCTTCTTCGCTATCCTTAAGCCATAAATTGCCTCAAGTGTGTGCTTAAGCAACACAAACCAAATCACAAAATGAAATCTTTTTATTTACTTTCAATAGGAAAGTAAATATCTCTCTATAATCAATAATTGTTTGTTTTTCCTAGAAAATAGAATTTATTCATAAAAATAAATTTATGCCACTTTATGGTAGATTAGTGGTGTATGAAAGATGTGTAAATAACTTAATGGTGGTTCCTATTTATGAATAAAAGTACAAAAGTTATGTTCAAATAATGCTTGATTAAATAACAATATTTTTGTAGCACCTCTCACCCGACTTGATCGTCGGGTCCAAGTTGCGGAATGCTACATTCATTGTTAGAGTAACAATGAAATTCAAAGTAAAATAATCATTCACACATGCAATTCAATGTGAAATACATTCATTTCAAGTTAAAAAATCAATTCTTAGTCTTAATCGAGTTCACGAATGCTCTTTTGTCAATTTGGGTACGAAACAAGACAGAATTGCAAAGTTTTAAAAGTTCAGTGTCGATGTCGTGACATCATCTCTTCAAGGTCATGATGTAGCAAAATAATTTATCACGTCACGACCTCAGGCCACTCGACACCACGATGTCACTTACTTCTGCTGACATTGCAACAAGGAAGATTGGTCGTCAAAATGTGGACCTATTTTTGGTAAAAATGAACCATTTGGTACCTATTTCAATGTTTCAAACAAAAACCATTCAATATGCTCAACAATCACCATTTTTACTTGATTCAAAACTCACCAAATCATGCTAAGCAAGCTCAAACTTCAACTTCAACTTCTTAATGAAACAATCAACACTTATTCATCAATTAAACCTAAACACTTCAGTGCCATTAAGGCATACCAATCAAATCACTCAAACACCTATCTTTGCTTATACCATACCATATTGACACATACCATTTCACCTTAACTTCATACACATATGTTTATTTTATAATTTAATAGCTTATGTGCTTTAGACATGAACCTAATTTGAAAACAAAATATACTATTTCAACTAAGAATCAACCATTGTCAAACCATGCATTTCTAACTCACATAACATGATCGACATTCAAGCTTATCACATACCATACTCATAAAGACTTTTATACAGTAAAGTTTACACCAAAACACTTATTTACATGTCACAATCCTGAACTCAAAAGGATCAAATAGCTACCAATTCGATGACAGGATAATGTGAGCTTCAAGTTGATCTAGCTTGACGAGTTTTGCAAGGTGACAATCTACAAGAAAAATGGAAAACAAACTAGGTAAACATATAAAATGCTTAGAAATTTTATAAACATTAAAAAAAACTTACCTTATCTTTCAACTATATATAATAAGCTACCATAAGTTGGCATAGTTTGGCTAGACATGGCAAATCATAACATCAATAAGGTGAGCATTAGCTTATAATCAAACCACATATAATATTACAAATGCATAATATGCAAATTCATGACACGATAGATAACAATTTCAAATTCATACTCATTCAATGGCCTTACTCAAATCAATATTTCTTGCACCATTCATTCAATAACTCACCATTTGATAGTCAAGTTCATTTCGTTCCATTTCAATTTCTCATTTCATATAAATTGTTTCACCTAATGAACCCTAATAAATGGACTTAGATACACAAGTATCTACACCACACCAGTTTCTCATTGTAACACCCTAAACCCACATCCGTCGCCGGACTAGGGTTACGAGGTATTAGCGATCATTTTATTAATCATACAAATATTCATTATCAATTTGCAATTCAAGATTCAAATCACATACATGCTTATAACTCAGTCCAATTTTAAATCTTAAAAGAGGTTAACATGTACCACTCAGCTTAGATAAAACATAACCTAAATCATATGTTTATACATTTATGTAACATTTTATTTATTTAAGGGACATAGTTGTATCAATAATTTAATCATGGGGTATTTAACTTATTTATTGAAAATCATACAAATGCACAAACTTTATAACAATTAAACAATGTCATTACCTACCCTTTTACTTAATCATGTGGCGTTTATACTTATCAACTATATGGTGAAAGTATATATATATATATATATATATATATATATATATATATATATATAAAGTCATATAAAAGCTTATCCACATGTCATGGCAGAATATTTAAGCACTCATACTTTTTTCATTTCCAAATTTTCATAATAACCTATGGCCCAATATGTCTAAGATATCATGTTAATTAAATTAAATACCATACATGGAATTAATCTAGTCCTTTCGGCTAGCATGGATCATTAGTACCTATCGACAATCTTATAGACAATTTACCAATTTATAATTACAGCCTCATGCATTTTTCTTTTACATATATGCATAGCATCTATAATATAATCACCTTATATGCAAGTAAAGTATAAATAAAAATTTAACCAAAACAATGTGGCCGAATATCACATATACACATGCTATAGTAAAAATTATAATGTTCAACAATTAATTGCAAACATTTGTCATAATTTTTACCTATTAAACATATAGCAACCCTAGCACAATTAACAGCAAATTTAAACATATGACCGAATCACAAATCCATCTCATTTATACCCATTCCATACATGAATCTTACACACTATAATAACATATCAAAGTATATTTATCTCACATTTGAATCTAACTATTTAATCTTTAATGTGAATCTACAATATTATACCTTATTGGAGCACACCAACCGAATGATCATTTACTTAAACTTAACAAGAATCATATTCAAAATCCTTGAATATACTTAGGTACGCATGTTACGGTCAAACATTCATACCACATCCAAGTCATTAATCAACTTAAATACACAACCAAGCACATATCACAAATATTACTTATTTATAGCATATAATACTATAGCTAAAACAAACTCAAACCATAAGAAAATATGACCAACTTTAAACATAAAGATTAAGCCATTTTCACATGGCTTTATACACAACTAAAATAAATCCAACCTTTCAAAACATAAACTAGCCTATACATGCCATAATTTAAATTTAGCTAATACGATACCAAAACAGTAGATAGTGTGATGAGCTTGGCTGACAGTCCCCGAGCTTGCAGCTTGACTTCAAAATCTATAAAACAGAGTAACATAATACATCGAGTAAGCTACCATAGCTTAGTAAGTCATAAGCATTAAACAACTCAATAACATATTTGTTTCAAATAGACTAAACGAATTGCATTAACATTATTTACCACCTATGCCGAACACATATGTAATCATTTAATGCAACATAAATCAACTTCCAAACCTAATAGTCATAAAAACCACACATCCATTTTGTCTTTTATGCAACTTAAGAATCAACTAATAACATCTCATGTATACTTAATATTTAAGTTGCCGAATATACAAATCTTATATAAACATATTAATTAATATTCCAATGTTATGCAAATTATTCATTCACATGCCGAATACACATATCAATTCCCATGAATTCTTCACTTGCATTGTACGTGATTTACAACACATAATAGTAATACTTTCTTACCTTATCTTAAATAGAAATCAAGTTAACTCATTCCTGACCATTTAGCTCGTATTATTCAATCCGTACATGATTACCTTTGCCCGATGAACCATTCAGAATTGGTTAGGACACTTGGATAATCACGTAAATCATACAATGCCAACGTCCCAGACGTGGTCTTACATGTAGCCACATATCGATGCCACTGTCCCAGACAGGGTCTTACTCGTAGACACATATCGGAATCAAAAATCGATGCCATGGACTTACTTGCATACATATATAGGAATCCTATGTCATGACATATGTATCCTATCTATTCCTAAGCCTCATACGAGGCTTTCGGACGTCGCAACTCGATCAGAACGAATTCAGAAACGTAGTAACCAAGCCTTTCCATAATTGGCTATATCAAATATAAATTCTAACATTTCATAATAGCATGTATATTTAATATTTAACTACAATTAAACACGTATATTTGCTTATAAACTTACCTCGGACGTCGTAAAACAAGACGGGGTTGCTAGTCGACAACTTTCTTCTTTCCCCAGTCCAAATCTGATTTCTTTGGTTCTTAATCTAAACAGATTCAAATTAAGCTCATTCAAACATATTTTCATTCAATTTAGTCCAAAAACACATAAATGGATAAATTACCATTTTACCCCTGACATTTACAATTTTTACAATTTAGTCCCTATTACACAAAACACAAAATACACTAAATTTCCAAATACCCATGTTTGGCTGAATCTTACCCATTACTATACAAGTCCATATATTTAATTTGTTTCACATTTTAGTCCCTCAAATTATTATTTTTTTGGAATTAAGTCGTAATTACTCAAAATCATCAAAAACTCTAATACTAAATATGTTAATCTAAAACATATCTTTCATTTTTCATCATCAAACAACAAAAATCACAAGCTATCAACAATTTCACAACTCAAAATATTCATCAAAATTAAAAATTAAAGCTTGGGTTTTGTAATACTTGAAGCAACGATCTCAAAAACGTAAAAATTATCAAAAACTGGGTTGAACACATACCTTAATTAAGCTTCAAATTGGCCAAACCCTAGCCTTTTGTTCTTTCTTTTTATTTTAGCTTGTATTTAGCTAAGAGATGAAGAAATAAAAGGTGATTAAAGTTATCATATAATATAATATATAAACCAACTTATTATTATTTCATGTTTTACATTTTTAACCTTATTTATCACATTATATAACCATTATATTATGACCACTACCGTCCACTTCACTAGAAATGGGCTAATTCCAAATTTAAGGCTTCCATTTAAAAAGCCAAGTACAATTTAGCCCTTTTTAGAAAAACCACTAAATTTTCATTTTACATGATTAAGTCTTTTTATTTAATCAGACACCTAAACGACGAAATTAAATCACGAAAATTTCACAAACATAAATTCACACAAAATAAACACGAAAAATAATTTAAAAATATTTTTCTGACTCGGATTCGTGGTCCCAAAACCACCGTTCCAATTAGGGTCAAAATCGGACTGTTACACTTATCCAAGCTGAATATATATATACATGTCAGGTTACTTGTCTGAGGTAAACCTTTAAAACGAAATATTACGCTACTCGTCCGAGCTAAACTTGTGTCAGATGTAATTGAGAATCCACAAAAAATGTTGGATCTCGGTAACATCTGTAATCAATCTTGTACAAATATGCACAAGACCCTATTGGCATGCCAATTGTATCCTAACATTTACTAAGTTCACATGGGCATCTTTTACACATATAAACATTTCTTTTCAATTTAGTCCAATTCTAGCCTTTGAATCCAATCCACAGTCAATTCATTCACAATCAAATATATATATATAAATCAATACCATATGAACTTACCTGGCCAATACAGCAAGCAAGTTGAATCTTCATGGACTAATCAACAATCTCGGTTTTTCCTCGATTACTTCCGGTTTGATCCAATTCTTGATCTATACAATTATTTCAGTCAATCCATCAATACCAGACATTCATATATTATGTCATGACATGAATAAACCTATGAAATCTCATTTTTTTATACATTAAAGTTTTACATTTTATTCAATTTAGTCATTGAAACAGAAATAGTCATAACTTTCAATTTTCAACCTCAGTTTAAAATCTAACTTCAATTACATTCATTATTGACCCTCTACTATTTATTTATATTGAAATTCCATCTTAATTTCTTATTTTATTCACTTTAGTCCCTATGTACAAAACTATCAATTAAACAATACAATTTAGTCCTTTTTCATAATCTAAGCTTAGAATATATCAATTTAACACCAATTTCTTCAAGAAATCAACAATGGAAACTAAAAAAAAAAAAGTTAAAATTTTTATAAATTGGTACTTGGGCTAGCTAAATCAAGCTCTCATGACCTCAAAAACATAAAAATTACAAGAAAAAGACTTAATCGAGCTTACCTAATGTTGGTTGAATGTTTGAAGCTTTAAAAAGGGTTTTATTCCTTTAAATTTTTGGAAAGATGAAAAAGATGAAGAAAAGATGACATTATTTTGTCTTCGACAGTTAGATTTGGGACTAATTAACTTAATTAAATAAACTAATCAAGTTGTAATTGACATTAAACTAATCTTAATTATAAAAAAAAAAGTGGAAGATGTCATCATAAGCCACTAATTCATGTTACAAAATGGTTTAATTACCATTTTGAACCCTTGGCTAATTTTAATTTAAATCCTTAAGTCTTTGGCAAAATAAAAACTTATAGTGATTGGACTTTTACAATTTTGTCTCTGCACCTAAATTAACTATTAGGTCAATAAAATTACTAAACCAAACTTTAATATAATTTTATACCAACTCCGTAGATATTCATTTTTAATATTTACTGGCCCGATTTATAGAAATGGGATTTTGAAATCACATTTTTCAGCAACATTGATAACCAAGCTGTTACAATTTTAATAGAAAATACAACTTCTACTTGAATTGTAAGAGTAAGGGCGACGACATGCCTTATATACTAGGTTTTCTTGCCCCTATGTATTTCATAAGGCCTAGTTGTGTCTTTCATGTATTGGGTCCAAAATTATATGTATTTCCTAGACTTTTGTCCAACACTCATAATTTATCTAACCCAATATTTATTTTATATTACCCAAAATATAATTTATTTAATCAATTAATTAATTAACTAAATTAGTATCTCAATTAAATAATTTTCTTAACCCAATTCTAATTTTGTTAAATTCATAGCAACTTTGTCGTAATAGAATCTATGAGGAAATATATTTAATTTCCTTATTTAGCATATCCAAAATGACTAATTATTTATCATATCCAAAATGACTAATTATTTATTTCCACATTCAATCTTAAATTATTTAATTATAATTAATTAAATAATAATTCAAAGAACCTTAAATTAATTCTTACGTCATTTCTTGTACTTAGCAAGAAAATGCATTCACTGCAGATAGTGATGTATGTAGTTTATTTCTCCTACTTTATCGTTTTCATTCATTTCATATTATTGGTTCTACATGCAATTAGTTTTTGGTCATCTGTAATACCCCTCGACTGAGCTGATCATAGGGCCCAAGCGTCAAGATGCTACATTCGTTGCTGGAGCATCTACAGTCAATCAAATCATACAATCATTTATACATGTAATGCAATGACAATCATATTCAATTAATATTAATCAATCTATTTTTATTCTTAATCAAGCTTACGAAAGTTCTTTTGTCAACCCAAGGATGAAACAGGACCAAATTGCAAAGTTTAAAAATTTCAGGGCGGACATCGTGATGTCAGCACTTCCACGTCGTGACCTTAAGCCACTCGACATCGCCAAAGTTTGGTCGTCGAGACAATGCCCCTATTTTGAAAAAAACCACAATTTGGTACCTATGCCAAAGTTCCAACCAAACCTTACTCCAAGTATCAATTTCAATTAGTTCAAAACATACCAAATATATGCTACACTAGCTCAACATTCATATTCAACTTCTAATCAAGAGATTCACCACTTATGCATCATTTAAACCTAAGAATTTTAATATGATTAAGGCATATCAACCAAATCATTTAAATGCCTAAACTTACCTATACCAAATCTATCAAAACATTGACATTTCACTTTCAATACATACACCATTCATTCATCAACACTTTTAAGACATTAACCACGAATCAAATCAACCATTCATCAACATATACCTCAAACATACCATTATAATGCATACTTCAACTTAACCATATCATAACATTCCATATTTCATTCATATAACTATAGATTATCACATCATTAAGCATGAAATGCATATATGTTCATCTTCATATATGAATCAAAATACCAAGTCGACACAAGTTACCAAACTTATCAAAACATCTTATACATTAAGGTATATACCAAAACACTTATATACATGCCACAATCCTTAACTCAAGAATGACCAAATAGATATAGAATTGAGGATGGTGAGAGCTTTAAGACGATCCGACTTCATGTATTTCTCAAGGTGACAATCTACAAGGAAAAGGAAAAACAAACAGGGTAAACATATAAGGTGCTTCGTAAGTTCATATGTATTGAACAAAATTTACATCATCTTTTATCTATATACAATAAGTAACCCTAACTTGACATGATTTGGCTAGACATGGCAAAGCCAAGCATCAATAAGGTGAGCTTTAACATGTAATCAAATCATATAACAATTCAATCACTTATCATACCAATTCATGTCATTTTGTACAACAAATTTTCAATTTCATTCAATCAAGGGTTACTGTAATCATATACTTGTTCATGACATTATTCCAATACATTATTCAAGCTCAATTCAATATTTCTCTAAAAGAACATCAAGATCATTATATCTCGTTTCAATTTCTCATTTCGTATGAACTATACCACTTGATGAACTCTAGTAAACAGACTTGGATACACAAGTATCTACATCACACCAGTTGCTCGACCGAGCTAAGTTTTTATTCAATTTAGTCCCTAAAACTGAAATAGCCATAACTCTCAAATATTGAGATTTGGTTTGAAAACCAACCTAAATTACATTTATTATAGACCCTCTATTATCTATTTTTACAGAAATTTCATATCAATATCACATTTTATTCTCTTTAGTCCTTCTGTACAAAACTAACAATTAAACATTACAATCTAATCCTTTTTCATAACTAAGATTAAAATCTATCAATTTAACACCAATTTATTCAAGAACTCAACAATGGAAACTTTCAAAAAGTTTAACAATTTTGCAAATTGGTACATGGGCTAACTTAATCAAGCTCTCATGACCTCAAACAATTTTTCAAATTGGTACATGAGCTAGCTTAATCAAGCTCTCATGACCTCAAAAACATAAAAATTACAAGAATAGGACTTGGTATTGTCGTAAAATTGATGACCAAAAGTAAAGACTTCAAAAATTGGCTTTTTCTTTAGGTTATGAAGCTTGGCTGGCTAGGAGAGAATAATGAAGATGATATGCTCCATTTAAATTTGTCTTATATACTTGGATTGAACCTTAATTAACCTTAATTAATTAATTAAACCTTATTTAATTAAAATTTAATCATCATTAGGAAAAGAAAATCGTGCATTATTCCATCATTAAGCACTAACTCATAATACAAAATGGTTTAATTGCCATTTTGGACCTTTGGTAAATTGCAACTTAAGTCCCTAAGTCTTTGGCCAATTAAAAACCTATAGTAGTAAGACTTTTATAATTTAGTCCCTATACCCTAATTATGCAACTAGTAGACAAAATGGAAGGACCAAAATTTAATATTCTATTATACCAACTTCATAAACATTCATATTTAATATTTACAAACCCAGTTTAAGAAAATGTGGTTCTGAAACCACCTTTTTTGACACCACTGAAAATAGGGCTATTAGATTTTCTTGAGATAGCGGAGGGACCGATTGGACATATATAATTAGGGCTCAAATAATTTTTTATTAAGTTTTAGCTTTGCGCCTATTAATTACAATATTAATTAGTCATGAAGTCATTCCACTAAAGTATCGTAATTGAGCTCTCCTTTGTTATATACCATTACAAAAGCTACTCAAAGCTCTTGTATAATGACCTTGTTGTAAGTGTGTTACCCTCATAGGATATCCTTTATCACAAAGATAAGTGCCATTGTCTTAAGTTGTTACTATTACATCTTCATTCATGAAAAGTCATTTATTATCAAATATTAATTAAATCGTTTATCACAAAGATAAATTACCCATGGTCATTTTTACTTTTCATCTATCATGTAATTTTGATAAGAGGAAATCATTTTCCCTTTAATTGGGCTATGAATTCCACTGTTGTAAAAATGATACTACATACTGTAGAAGTCGTATACCCAACGTACTAGCTTTTAGTTCCTAATCTATTTGAACTTAGGCTTTCATTTACATAAAAGTATACAAGTCACACATATATAGTCTATCATCCACTCAGTATTAAAGTATGACACACTATGAACGTCATAAGTGAATAAATCCATAAACGAATCTAGGATCTATTCTACTTGGTTCTTGTTTGATGTATTGTCAATCTAACCAATCGCATCTATATCTCTATCTTCTGAGAGTAAGCTACTTTGATACCCAAGATAAGGGTACCAAATTGTTTTTGGTAACAAGTGGTACCTAAACTACTTTTTTTTCCCCAAATTGGTACTTTCATTAGCCAAACCTTTAAATTTATTTCAAAAAAGGCTTAATACACAAATTGGTACTTAAATTATGATTTTTTTTCTCATTTTGGTACCTAAATATTTTTTGTCACAAGTGATACCTAAAAACTATTCTTCTGTTACCCATTTTACACTAAAATGTTATATCAGTTAAAAAATTACAGTCAATAATATTTTTCCACCTCATTTAAACTTAAAAGAAGATTTAATTTTTTATTTTCATTCTTTTTCTTTTACATTATTTCTCTTTTTAGTTTTTTTTCTAATTTTTTCCTTTTATTTTCCCTTTCTTCTTCCTTTATAATGTTGGTTAAACTATACAAATGGTCACCTAACTATGCTCGTGTTCCTGTTTTGGTCACTCAACTTTAAAAATTTTCAATTTAGGCACTAACATTTGAAATTGTTCCTGTTTTGGTCACCCGCCATTAATTTGTTAACAGAAAACCTTTTTCTAACTAGTATAATAACACTTTTAGCCCTCGATACTTACATATTCTATCAATTTGATCCTAATTCTAGATAATTCAATCAATTTAACCTTTTACATTTACAAATTCTATCAATTTGATCCTTAAACTCCCTAACCAAAGCTTTCACTTTTTAAAAGAGGCATTCCAAATCTATTAATTGTTTTGTTTATGGTTGAAATTAACTAAACACCATTAAAATAAAAATAAAAACAAATTTTAAAAATATAATATATATAATAAAATTATATAAATAAGTTAATATTTGATAAAAATAAATTTTCACTCTAACTAGCATAATTTTAGTTTTTAATTAATTTTATAAATGATTGACACTAAATTAGATTATTAGTGATACCTACTGCTTATTGTGGATTTAAAATTAAAAATAAATAAAACACATGATAATCTCTTAATCAATTTATAAAATTAAAAATTTCATTATTAATGTAACAAAAGAAAATTCAATTAATTCTTTCACATTTTTTCTTATGAAAAATTAAATGTTTATAATTTTTCTTATATAATTATTGATTGAACAATTGAAATTTTTAACCCATATTTTTTTTAACTCTGGGTTTAATTTTCAATTTCAAGGGCCAACTTCGAGGACTATTTTTATGTACCTTGAAGGAAATATCATACTGTTAACAACAAGAATAAATCTAAAGTTTTTTTTTTAAGGTTTTTCCATTTTCTATAGCCAAAATTTTATCAATCAAAGGGATATAAAATATTATATTTAGAGGAAAACTAATGAAAAAGAAAAAGAAATAAAATTTCAAGATAAACTCATTGGTATCAAGAATTGACTCAAAAAATGACTCGTTAATTGTGAGAATTTTTTTTTCTTTTTTGGTTTTAGAAATTTATAGACGTGGAATGCCTCTGTTTTAAAAGCTGAAAGCTTTGGTTAGAAGTTTGAGGATCAAGTTGATAAAATTTGCAAATGTGAAGGGTTAAAATTATTGAATTTTTTGGCATTAGGATCGAATTAATAGAATAGGTAAGATTGAGGACTAAATGTGTTATTATATAGGTTAGACAAAGGCTTTTTGTTAACAATTTAACAGCTATTGACCAAAACAGGAATGAATTCAAATGTTAGAGCCTAAATTGAAAATTTTAAAATTTGGGTAACCAAAACAAGAACATGAGTATCGTTGGGTGTTTGTATAGTTTACCCTATAATGTTTGGTGATACCAGCAATGCTCGAAATTCGCCTTTCCGAGGTCAAGATGTTGGTGATTAATTATATTTTCGAACTTCAGTGTTTACTTGTTCGACCTAACAGGATCGAAAAAGTTGTTTTCATCAATCAAATGTGTGTTCTCAAAACCAGATTAAATCAGTCGGTTGGACCGAGAACTAGTCAGGGGACTAGTGCGGAGATAAGAATTGAACCGATACAGATCAGTTGAACCGATTTTCTCTATTTTAAAATATTTTTATTCTTATAAGTTTTTAATAATTTATTTGATAAAATCAGATGAATTGAGGAAACGAAAATTCGATAACATAATCGGTTCAACCATCAGTCCGGTTATAAAGAAAAATAAATAAAAGGATATATATGTAAGAGAAAATTATATTTTATCCTTTTTGCATATGTCAATTTTAATTATTTATCTTTTTATAAATAAACTTAAATGATTAACTAATGATTAAACTAACAAAGGTTAAGAAAAGGTAGTTTAGATACTACTTGTGACAAAAAAAAAATGTTTAGGTACCAAAATAGGGAAAAAAAAATATAGTTTAAGTATCAATTTGTTGGCCAGGTGGCATGTTCATTATATGTCAGTTGTCATCAAGCAGGGTACCATGTAATGAACATAGACATCTTGTACTGAGTGGCCAAAATTGGGTGCTCTTGGAATGAGGTATGTGTCTGGCTAGTCATGAATGACCAACCAGATTCATGACTAGTCGAACAATCATTATTGATGGAATAAGATGGAGAGTCGTCCCTGAGAGCCTTTTGTGTTGTCATGCATCCAAGCTAGGATAGAGGTATAACAATTGTCTGAGCGCCCCCACCTACAAGTGGCATGAGGTATGCGAGACCATTATTGACGGAATAAGATGGAGGGCCATCCCTGGGCACCTTCTGTGCTGCCACTTGCCCAAGCTAGGATAAAAGTATAACAAATTTGTTAAAATTGAATTTTTGTTAATTTCATAACTGAGCTAGAACTCCTTGGATGGGTGACACCAACTTTGTCAAACTTTTGGATATGGTAAATTAGATTTGTATTTTTCTAGATTTTCTATAAAAGACAAAAACACCTTTAAATAATATTTATTACCTTGTAAAAATATTTTTTTTGATTATTTCATAATTGAATTAAAATCCGATTAATAAAAGAGTGACATCAACCCGATAAAATTCTTAAATATCTATCAGCATTTACGATATGAGTGCATATTTTCAATACAAATAAGAAATCAATATTATGCATTTTTATCATACAATATTGAAAAGAAAATTTAGAAAGTTTGATGCCAAACTATTTCAACGCCAAAACTCATTATATATTAGTTAATAGTACTTATTATTATTTGGTACAACCGATATTATAATTTTGTTTTACAACCATTTACTATTTTTAATATTAAAATAAATTATACTAATTTAATTTGTTTAACAAAAATATATTTAAAAATTAAAATAAATGACCACTTTTTCATCAGTTAAAAAATTAAATACACTTTTAAATTTAAAATATTTAATAACCTTTTCTACATATACTAAAATTAATAACATAAACAAGAAAAAAAATGTGTTAATAAGGATTTATCATTTTAGACTTTATACTCCTTAAATCTTTTTAATAAATAAATCATTTCACTGTTAAAATTAATGGTCAATCATCAATTTTTTTGTTTATTTTGTCACATGGTGTTTTTCGTGATGTGATACGTAAAGATTGTATCATATGGTGAAAAGTGATATTATATTTAAAATAAAAATATATAAAACTAGGTTTTTTACCAAAGGCAATGCACTAATTTGTTGTATGTATTAATTAAGTTACATTTAATTATTTTTTATTTTTAAAATTTTATAATGTTTTACTAATAATTTTATTATGAAATTAAAACATAATAATATATAATTTTAATCCTTTAAAAATAATAATTTATTCAATTAAGTGATATATTAAATTTACTAAATTATGTAAATTTAGTTTATATATATATATATATATCGTATTTATAAAAGTGACTATAATGTATTATAATGAAATAAAATTCTATTAATTTATTTATTAAAATTAAATTTAATAGCTAAAATACATATGAAATCAACAAAATTAATTATTCTTAATTAACAATTTTATATGGTACATAAATAGAGTCCAAAATTTTGAACACAAACTCAACTCAATATCAACAATCATAAAAATTTTGAATTTTTAACTCTGTTATTTTAATTTTTAATTTTAATTAATAAATCTTTTATTTATATAAATAAAATAATAATTATATAATAAAATATATATTTTAAAAAGAAAACACGTTTTGTAGAAAATATTTTTGAAAAGTGCTTTTCCCAAGACGCGCTTTTATATTTCTATCTTCAAAATTAACATATTCCACAAATTAGAAAACTCCGACTTAATTCCTAATTTTTTTATTTCAGCATTTTGCCTAATTTCAAAGTATTTAATCTATCCGTTAATCTAATGAAATTATTTAAATTTGAATGAAAGTTATAGACTTTAATTTTTTTAAAAATAAAACCCACATTTTATCAAATTAGGTAATCCTCGTGCCAATAAAATAGGTCATTTACGTCATATATATTAAAAATAGCCCAAATTTATTAAAATAAAAATTTAAAATTATGAAAAAATAAAAAATTTATGAAAATATTTTAAAAATAGAAAGTACAAAACTTAATAAAATATATAAAATTAAAAATTATTCTAAATTATTCTAAAATAATAGAAAATTATAAAATAATTATATGTTAATATTAAGTGACCGAATCCTTATTTAAATAAAATACAGTGGTAAAATAAAATAAAAGAAGAATCCATATAGAATTACACTTCTTTTATTTTATTTTAAAATAAGGTTTTTAAATCTATTAAATTATATCTATTTGATATTGATTAGAATATGGTTTCACAAGCCTATAAATAGGCATAGTCTATGTAACGCCCCAATTTTCGGGAATTCTGTGAATGTTGGCAAAATTTCATGCTTTAATTTTGTCATTTGTGAGTGAAATTATGAAATAGGACCTATGTGAAAATGTTTGAAAATGCTATAGGCTAAATTGAAGTGACCAAATAAATAGGAGTGCAAAATAGGAGGATTTGCATGACAAACCTCCCATTTTACATGAAGTGGCTAGCCATCATGTTGTTGTAGACAATATGAGTACTTGATATCCATAATTTGTGGTACAAATTGATAATGGGTTAGGTAAATGTTCCATGATAATGGATTAGGTAAATATTCCATGATAATGGGTTAGGTAAATGTTTCATGATAATGGTTTAGGTAAATGTTTCATGATAAGAATTTCATGTCTTTTGTATTAAAGAATTAAATGGATGAAATATGAAGTTTTATTAAAAGAAAAATGGGTGAAAAGAACAAAGTTTTGTCCATCTTTGTTCATCATAGCTGAAAGTTAGAGAAGAGAAAGGAGAGGAGAAAGCTCTTGAGTATTCGGTCATTAGGAGGAGGAAAATTGAAGGTAAGTTCTTGGTACCTTGCTTCTATTTTGAGGTTCATGAGTTCTTCTTGATTCTACCTTAACTCTTGAAGTATATTTTGATTTTTGGTTGTGTTGTGAGCATTTGGTCATGAATTAAAATGAAGGAAATGGTTGTTGTTTCATGTTCTTTTGATGAAAAATGGAAGATATGTGAAGTTGAGCCAAACAAATGAGCATGCATGTGCCTTAGATGCTAAAGGGAAAAATCAGCTAACATGTTGTGCTTTAAAATGATGAAATGGAGATTATACTTAAGTAAAATCATAGATATGTGATGATTGATTGGTGATATACATGTTTAAATAACATCCATGCAAGGTATGTGTGAAAGAGTGATTTGGTAATAAATCTGCTTGGGACAGCAGCAGTAACGTGACTTTGGAAAATCACCATAAATTGTGGGAGAAGAATTAGAAGCTGAATAAATTATGTAATTAAAGCTTATTGAGTCTAGTTTCAAATGAAATAAACAAGAACATATTTTGAATTCTTTACAATGAGAAATTTGATTCGTAATGAAGAGTGGTCAAATTAGTCAAACAGTGAAACATGGGAAACTTTAAGAAAACTCTGGTATTGATTGGCTAAACCAAAAATTCTGAAAATTTTATGGATAGAAGATATATGAGTCTATTTTCATGGAAAATTAACGGCACTTGATTTGGAGTTTCTTAGCTCCAGTTATAAATGATTTAGTGACTGTTGCTCAGGAAGACAGCTTGCAGTGAAATTATGATTATGTGGTAAACATTGACAAAAATTTGTTAATGAGTTGCTTATTGATTTCTTATAAGCTTACTATGATCTGTAGGTGTGGTTGGCCGAATATGGTATGGGGTTAATATGTAGTTCGTGTTTGAATAGTTAGATTAACGTGTTAGTAATCCAATTGTAGGCAGTTCATGTGTGTGGATCTCACAAGATATCGTCATAAAAGTGTGTAACTAACACCCTCTTTCTTAGTCTAGATCGCAAAAAGCGAAATGCCGAAAACCGGTATTTTCTAGATTTGATGTGCGAATGCTCGTGAGGTAAATCGATTAATGTTTTTGGTAAGCTGCAATGTTTGGACTGCAAAGTGCATGATTTACGTGCCCTCGATATTTTTGGGCTTAATGGGCCAAAATTGGAATGATGGGCCAACAGCCCAATTCGGTAAGAACCCTCGATGCGTAATTCATTAGTACGTGAAAAGTAGGAATATGCATGAAAAACCTCAAATAGATAAATTACTGAAATACCTTTAAAAGTGGAAAATTTACGCTTTACCCCTAGTAGATAAATTCTTGAAATACCCCTAGGTTAAATTGACCTAAATGCATGTTTGATTTGTTATTTAATGCATGCCATGTTGTTATTATCGATGCATGGGACGGGATATTGACGGAGGAAGTACTGAAAGTGGCTTGTCCACGTCTTCGGAGGCTTTGCCTCAATTCTATCATAATCGAGCAAAGAAAGGCATGCAATGTGGAGTGTTGGGTTTGGGTGGGTTGAGTTATTCCCCACATGGAGTGTATGGCTGGTACGGTGGTGGAGTGTAGTGGTTGGTGGGTTGAGTAGTCTCCCAAATGGGCTTGCATATGTTATTGATGTTGCATGTATTTTGAAATGGGCCTATGGGCCATATTGTTATCTGAATAAGGGCTAAGGCCCGTTTATTGTAATCTGAAAAGGGCTTTGGCCCAAGACCACTATTACCCAAATGGGCTTGCATATGTTATTGATGTTGCATGTATTTTGAAATGGGCCTATGGGCCATCTTTTATCTGAATAAGGGCTAAGGCCCGGTTTATTGTAATCTGAAAAGGGCTCGCCCATACCCATCATTACTGAATGGGCTTAGGCCCAATAGGCTTGAGTGACTTGGACTTTGAATGGGTTTTCCTTACACACCGAGTTTCCCCAAACTCACCCCTTTTATTTTCATCCACGCAGAAATCCCTAACCATAGTGGGCTTGGAGTCGTGAGGGAATTGGAGTGGCCACCGCTCGAAAGTTTGATTTTCTTCGGTGAACTGGACATCCTTTTAATTATGTTTGAGGTTTTGGGCTTTTAAATGTAATAAGGCCGCTTATTTATTTTGATGGTTTTATATGTTTTATTAAGATAGGTAATATTTATATTTTAAATGTTGAAATTAGATAGCTTTAGGCGCGTTTTCAAAAACAAGAATTGATTTCAAAATAACACGAAAACAAGCAAAGCTTCCGCAATGAAGATATTTTCCAAAATTAATCGCTTTTCCTAAAAAGGACTTAATCAAATCGGTTTCCAAGAAATATACATGACGTTAAGGTATGGCAATGGCGGTTTGCATGTCTAGGATTAGATCTGAATGGAGCTTGGTACTTAAGCAGTCCGATGGACTCACCACCTCTTTTCCGGTTTCCTACCTGGTGCACAGCTTCCATTCACTTTAACCCTTAATGAATTAATCTTTTGAACATCAAGTACGATTTTCTGGACTTAGAATGGAAATTTTTTTTTACGTTTTTAATGTGGCATGCCGGATCCGGCCATAACTTCTGGGCCGGGTTTGGGGTGCTACAGTCTATTCCTCTTGTAAAATTTGAATTTGACATATTGAATTTTCTTCTCCTCTGCCCGTAGTTTTTTCCCGAAAAGGTTTCCACATAAAAAATTATATGTTCTTCATTTTATTTTATTTTATTTTATTTTCACATTATAAAATTTATAAAATATAAAAAAAAATATGTACAATTTTATACAAAGCCACAATTGCCACTTACCTTCACAACCCCTTTCCCTTACTTTAATTTACGTCTCAAAACAGTCTCTTGTCATCAACGATAGATTAGGGGTGCAAACTCTAGGGTGATCCATAGTAGACGAGCACAATAGATAACTTCAATGATCAAATAAATATTTTATTATTTTTAATAGATGTTGTAGTGTTATAACAATGGTTAGTGTACAAATGAACTATATTTCTAATTGTTTTATATTTTTTATGATTTTTATAACATTTTATAGTATTTTTAAAATTTTATTATTTTTAAATAATTTTCTATATTTTTAAAAATTTTAAATTTTCTTAAATTTATATAATTTTTTGTAATTTAAATAATTTTTATTTTTAATAGTTTGCAATTTTTATTTATTTTATAATTTATATTATTTTTCCATTTATAATAATTTTATACTTTTTTCCGTATTTTCTGATTTTTGTAATTTTAAAAATATTTGTATATAATTTTATTTTTAATGATTTTAAATATAAAATATATTTTTTATCAGGGTGAAAATAACCATTCAAAACGAAGTTATTGTTCCTCAACAGTTAACAGTTAATTTATACAGTTTCTCATATGGGAAGTTAATATGTTAAGATGATTTCCATGTACCTGAAAAGCAAATTTATTTATTCCTGCATTCCCATTACAAATGTTGAACAACATCAAACTTTTTAAATATTTTATTACTTGTATGCTTTTTCATACATTTAACACCTTCCTTTTTATGTTTCATATATCATTTCATAATTTTCTCCATTTTTAATATTATTCGCACTTTACAATTCAATTAAAAATTAAATAATATACATGGTGCAACTAGATTTGCTCTTTGATCAAGTTACTCGGCCCACCCGAAAAATGGGTTTGGATAAAAAGATAAAGCCGATTTAGAAAATGAGTCGGGCCTTGAGTAAGGTTTTTTTTACTCCGAGCCTGGTCCAGCACGAATATGTAAAAAAATTGTTGTTTTTTACTCTCTCTTTCACTGTTGTGCTACTACTTTACTATTATGTTGTTATTGTATAACTCTTGTTTTATTGTTAATTTTGTTACTATTTTAGAGGCATTTGCTTGTTAAGTTGCATCTTAGTGTTATTTAAGTATATATATATTTTTAATTTATTTTCAATTTGTTGGGAAATATTTATTTTAATGTTTTTAGTAATTTTGATGTATTATATATATTTTATAAAAAATTAATATAGGCAAACCAGGCCCGAATTTTAGCATTTTATCCGGACCGAACTTGGACAAAAGTTTAAACCCATTTTTTGAGCTGAACTAAGCTCGGACCTAACAAATGGGTCTAAAATTTTGATTAAGCCCAACCTAATTATTAGATGCAACACAATTATTTTAATATAAAAATGTTGAAGTATCATTCAAATGGGATACTCACTTGTCACAAATATAAACGTGTGACGTTGGAATGTTTTCTTAAATATTGTTGTAGCTTGTAATATAATAGAATATAATATATATATATATATATAATTTCTTACAATTTTCGGATGTACAATATTCCTCTTATCATTTTGTGGAAAAATTTAAAAGAAAATAAAAAATTGTAGTAAAATCTTATGTATAATTACAGAATAGAGTTTGAGATTAATTGTGTTGGAGCGGGAGGAATGCATGAAGAAAAAATCCACTTGTATTTATCATTTTAATTGGCCTGATTGTCTTAAAATTTTGGTGCTGACAGCATTTAGCAAAGCTCTGGAATATTGTCGAGAAGCCATTTTCCAGTCCATCCCTGTTAGCATCATTGTCTTAAACTCCGCGTAACTGATTTTGCCATCCTACAAAATCAAACATTAATTGTTGTTAATGAGAAAGTGAGTAAAGGTGGCGATGAGTGGAAGGGAAAAGGTACCTTATCTTTGTCGATTTCGACCATGATGTTCTGGATAAGGTGAGGATGAAGGTTGTCATGGAGCAAAGCTTGTTCCAGTTCTTCAAATTCGATGTAACCACTTTGGTTCTTGTCGAACACATTAAATGCTTCACGCAAATGCTCGTCGTTGCCGATCCTTTTCAGGTGAACCGCCATTATTATAAACTCATCACAGCTCAGTGTTCCATTGCCATCCATGTCCGCCTACGTACACCATTTTAATGTAAATAATATTCCAATATTATTATTATTATTATCCATTAAAAAAGAACTTACTGCTTGCATCAACATTTGAACCTCAGGATGATCAACAGAATGTCCAAGCTTTTGAAGTCCATCTTTAAGCTCCTCCAACGATAATTGTCCATCTTCATCCTTGTCCATCATATGGAACATCTCTGTAATTGAATCGATTTGTTCATTCGGCAAGTTGTCTGCTACCACCTGCAAGTTTTTACCTCTAAACACAATTTTTGCATCAAGAGAGCAGCATATTAAAACATAGAGGTAGGGAGGGTCTTACCCTAAGAACTTCCTTCTTGAACTTATTCATCAACGAGAATTGCTTAATCCTTGTACACACGTTTTCTCCAAGATCAACATTTCGACCATTTTCCAAGTTTTGAATCCATGGATGTTCTTCATATAACAAAACATGCCCATTTTACATTTTTATTTACAGATAATTAAATGGATGTAACATAAGACAACGTACCGAGGACCTGGTGAACGGCCATCCGGCATTGAGGATTGGGATCAAGCATTCTCTTAACAATATCCTGTGCTTCAGTAGAAACTTTAGGCCAAGGATCCCTTCCAAAGTCTATTTTTCCTCTTATTATTGCTTGCGCTATGCCTTCCTCAGTGTCTGCAATTCCCTTTCAAACTCTTAGCAACAATACCATGTCAAATACAGTATCCTAGAATTAAAATTTACCAACCAGCCCAGAAGGGAGGAACTCCACAAAGCATGATATAGAGGATAACACCAGCACTCCAAATATCAACTTCTTTCCCATAGTTTCTTCTTAAAACCTCGGGAGCCATATAATAAGGACTCCCAACAATGTCACTGAATAGCTGACCTGCCAATTCCATTCATTTTCTTAATTTTGTTAAAAGGGGAAAATTACTCATAGGTGGTCAAAGGTCAACAATAGAACAACCCCCAAGATACAGGGGGCATTCATGAAATTATCCCTTTTAGGTTCACATAAGCTCACCGGGTTTATAGAATGTAGATAGGCCAAAGTCAATTGCTTTAATTGGGGCAGTTTCACCTCCATCTGCTAGCAAGAAATTCTCTGGCTTCAAATCCCTATGTATGACTCCGTGGTCATGGCAGACCTGCATATATTTATAAGTTAATCTCATGTTTCTAAGATAATTTCCTATTTTTCATGAAATTATATATATTAAATCATTACCTTTATAATCTCCAAAATGGTTTTTACAACTTTAGCGGCGGCTCGTTCCGTATAATGACCTTTAGCGACGATTCTATCAAAAAGTTCACCGCCATGGCAAAGCTCCATTACAAGATAAACAGCTTCTTTATCTTCAAAAGCTTCCCTAAAGGCCACAATATTTGGGTGCTTAGGCAAATGTTTCATGATCTCAACTTCTCTCCGAACGTCTTCCACGTCGATCTCCGTCCGCAGCTTGGCTTTGGATATCTTCTTGCAAGCGTAAGCTTCTCCCGTTCTTATGTCGAAACATTCGTTGGTGATCCCAAACTCGCCTCTGCCCAACTCTTTTCCCATCTTGTATCTTCCCAAGATGTTGTATCCCGATGATTCCTTCAAAACCCTAGTGCGTAGGTTTATACATTTCCCCGTATTACCATCCTGACAAAAACGTGCAGCTTTTGCTTTCGCCTTCCCTTTCGCTTTGTATCTATACTCGCATCTCTTTGATATTATACCTACTAGCTTTCTTGGTGCCGATATGCAACTTCCCATTGGACGAAGACGGCGGCTGCAGTGATGGCGGCGACGACGGCAATGAGAACCGTGGCAATCGTTTTTATTATGTTTGGTTTGGTTTCATCTTTGAATCATAAACATCCCGGGAAAGAAATATAATTTTTTTTTTTTAAAAAAAATATTTTAGAAGGAAAATTGTAAACCCTAACAAATTGCAAAGAAAAAAAAAACCCACTAAATTTGGGTTTTTTTTAAAAAAAAAAATTAAAATGATTAGAGAAGTAGAAAGAAATTGAGAAGAAAGTTAATGGCTTTTGTTAGATTTGTCCCCGACATTTTCTTAGGACAGTTTAAAAGATGGTGGATTATGGTTTTCAATACATCCAAATTTTGGAATTCTTTTCCTTTTTTAGATGTTAGTCTCTACTACTTGTAGCAACAAATTCAATGCATGTGCTGTTTGCTGTTATACATATCCACTCATTATATGTCTATAACCATTTCCAAATTTTGGTAAACATTTTCTTTTTGAAAGAGAAGTAATTATTGTATTAAAAAAATTAGTTTTAAGTATCTATACTATTGAGATAGTGTAACGAATAAACTAAGCACCAACTCAATTAAATAATAATTAAAATATTATTGTACATTATTTTAAAAATATTTTTATCTTTTATATAAAAAAATAAGAATACAACCACATTATGGATTAGAATTTAAGACACCATGACTTTTAATAATATTACCTTTTTAACTAAAATCTCATTTAATTCTTATATCAATTTTTATAAATATATTTATTACATCATTTTGTTTTTCACTTGTATCATGAATGTGTGATTTGTATTGATTTTGTATATTAATTTAGTTTGTTCGACTTCAATAATGAATTTGTTTTCTAAAGGTTGTTTTTTATTTAAAAGAAATTCTAAAAATATTTTATAAAATTTTATAAAATATATGAGTTTATTTTTAAAAATTGTATTATTTTTTAAAAATTATAAAAATAAAAATTACTAAAAGAACATTCAGAATGAATTTGGATAAACAATTGTCCAAGTTCAAGTTCAAATGAATTCAGACAACATTATGTTCAGGTTGATTATGATTTATGCATGCAAAATATATAAAAATAATAATTCTTATTTTTAATTCTTTAAAATTTTCAAGAATTTTTTATTATTTTTATGACATGTGTCAACATTCTATTGGCTTCCAACCTAAAATCTAATAGTATTCAAGGACGAATCTAGGGGGATTGGTAGGGCTTGACCCCCTTAAGATTTTTAAAATTTTAAATTAGTAAAGGTAAAATTACTCGTTGACCCCCTAAAAATGATAAAAATTTGATTTAATCTTTTAAATATTATAAAGATATAAGCTATTAAAATTATGAAATTACAAATACTATCGTAAAAATTACAATTTAATTTCGACCCTTCCTAAAAATATTCCTGACTTCACTCCTACGGTATTAGTCAGGTACCAATAAAAAGTACCAACTTGACTTACAATTTTTAAGTTTATGTACTAACTAGATCCAAAAAAAATAGTAATAATAATAATAATAATAAGTAGGTACAAGTTGCTAAATTTAAGTAGCTTTAGCTAAAATTATATATGTGTTGTGTGGGTTTTTAAAATCTGAGATTAATACTATAATTTTATTTCTTACTCAGACTTGGCTCTGATATATAACTCTTACTTATGTTCATCTAATCCAAAAATTAAGTTATTTTCAGCACTTTAAAAAGAAGCAGCGATCAGTTTATTATCGATTTATTTTACTAGTAATGTCTAGCGTTATGAAAGAGAAAAAGAAAAGAAAATAAACAAGAATTCTGCTGCAGGTTAGTTGGCGAAATGAAGTTTGACATCAACTGCTTACGGATTTTGTATCTTTGAAGCGCCTCCTCCAAGGCTTGGTAGAATGTTTCCCACATTAGTTGTTAAAGAACTAGATTAGGGACTTCAATTTTGTTTCAAATTATTATATTACATCTCACAATATCTTTCTATTATATCATTACCAACAATTGATGTTTTAATGATTATGATAATATTAATAACCATATCTTTTAACTTTTTAAAATTTACTATATTTTTCCTTTTTTATAATAAAATTTAAAACAAACACAGATTACAACAAATACCCAGCTCCCCATTTTAATAATTAAAATATAATTTAATACTTTTTTTTTTTGTGATAATAAAAATTAAAACAAATACAAATTACAAAAGATAGTCCGTTTCTCGAGTGGGGAAACTTCATAAATTCGTAATTCATGGCTTCCCCATGTGCCAGCTTGACCAGACTATTAATTTCTTGATTATCCCCTAAAATACTCCAATGATCAAACTGTGATAATAAGTGAAAAACCCTCCTTATAAAGGTCCACTTAAATCCTTCCCTATTACTCTTCCGAATAACCTTAGTAGCCTCAAGACTATCAATCTAGATTCTCAAGTGATCATAGACCCGATCAATTAAAATACCTACAATTAAAATACCTAAACTATCCAGGATGCCCAAAATTCAACTTCAAACACCCCCAAATATGGACGTATTCAAGAATGTATATATTTAAAGGGGAATCCACTTAAAAATTAACTTTATATCATTATGTAAATTTTTTATACGATTAATATTTAACAATTTAACCATATATCGCATTATTTTGCTTAACTGCAGAGTATGATGAGGATATTCATATATATTTTATATCAGGCTTGAGACAGAGAGATTGCTTCCACTCACTAATATGAATTGAAAAGAGAAAATTCCGACTTGACAACAGCCTACCTATTAAAAATAAAAACATGTGAAGAGGACAAATGAGATCAGAAATTTGCCTCGTCCTCTGCAAATTGTATTAAAAACTTCAAAATTGAAGGCTTGGGATCATCTCCGACTCCTTTCTCCCTACTTTCAAAAATGCCTTTCATAATAAAACTGTACAATCTCTCAAGCTCCGGAATCCCGTAGTTTTCCGTACGCTCCACAAACAGTTGCTTTACAGTTTCTACTTGCTTAGAAAACTCGCCACCCAACATTCTAGCCTCCTTAGATCCACTCCCATCAATTACATCACACCATTCTGTACAAGTTTCTTGCTGGTTTCCATCTCCGAAACTAGACTCCAGCCTCTCGCATTTCTCATTCGCCTCTAGGGTTTGAGATGCCAGCTTTGTTTGTATTGAATCCGCGTTCCGTAATTTGTCTTCTGCAGGACAAATTAAATGACAAGTCAAGTCAAGCAATCGCAACACTTCCGATGAAAAATTGAAATGAATCAACAGTGATACAAATGTGACAGATGCTGCAGAAAATCTAGGATGATCGAAGAAACTACAATTTGATAATAATTTTCTTTATCAATGCTGATGTCTGTTTAAAAGGATGGTTTTCATTTATGTTCACTGAACAAGGACATGCGTAAAAAATTGATATGTCCAACACGAGTATGCTCAAAAAAATTGCTTCAATATGTTCAGATGATCATACTCTTATACTCATGTCCAAAATATATACCGCATATGATAAAAGAACATAAAAGAGTCGAGGTAACATAAGTTTACACAAATCATACTCTTTTGGATGGAGGAATTCTAAGAGTGAAAATAACATATTCAACACTTCATAGAATTAGAGTATGGAATGGGATGATGAGTTTAGATTTCTAAAATACTGCTAGCTGCTTTCCATGATAGGATAAATCAAAACCTTCAACTTTTACAATACATTAATCAGCAAGCAAAATTCCCACTAAAAGAACGAAATCACCAACTAAAACAATACTAATAATATGTCCTTGACACAGCTGCTTTGAGAGCCAGTCGATGGGTACACTCCCACTCCTAACTGATTCCAAGATATGACTTCAAAAATAATGAGAATTAAGGTTGAGTAGAACTTTTCGGAGGGAAAAGCCCCTTCAAATAAAAATGCATATGCCTATCCAGGTATCGGATGCCATCTGATTCCTAGTAATAGATTTACGTTATGAACTAAAGCCTAAAACCCACCTCATCATAACACCACGTTAGAGCTGGCAAAGCTAATCTATGTATACACACATAACAGACATTAAAATACCTGAAAGGGCAGTATCAGCGTTCTTTTTTGGCCTTTTCAAAGCCTCATAACTTTGAAGATTGGCCTCTGGCTGGACATTTCGAAGTCGGGCACTTGCTCGAGTGATGGTTCCCTGCTGCACTACAGGTACTGAGGGGAGAGTAGACACACATATGCCATCCGGCATATTTGCTGGACCCCCTTGGGCAGCAATTTTGTCACAATAAGCAACCAGTGAAGGGTCCATCTGAGACAGCATACCATGTACCTGAAAAAATATTTTAAATGTTATGCAAAGAATGAAAAAGATGAGCCCCAATAATGAGAATAAAATTCAAGAGCAAATGAACGAGTAGACGTACTGAATCCCGTAGTTCATAAGCTCTACTAACAATTCTAGAACCATTATAATCATCTCCGTTATAAGCCTGCAATTAAAGAAAGCAAAGCAAATCAGGCATCGGAAAGGTGGAAAGGCAGGAACAAGAGAAGAACAAGATAACACACATGATGTCCATTAGTCTTTTGACACATTTTCAGACTTGGACTTTAGATTGCTAAAACATTAGTTTCCATTCAGATAATCAAGTTTTTTTGGTAAATTTGTGATGATTAAATGAAAAGTGAACAATGGGGGAAACACACACACGCACACACACACAAAAAAAAAAAAAAAAACACAGTGCTAAAACCCAAAGCATTCAACACAAACATATAGCCTATTAATGAATATTTTTCAAGTATGTTGCCTTCCACACACACCCATCAAGTGGAAAAATATACTACTGAAGCTCACAGTAGTTCATGTTATATACAGGAAGATTAGTCAAAAAATTCCAGCCCTGGCATCAGTAGAAGATTCATTTATGGTCTATATCCAGCAATAAAACAGAACTTCCAAGTTATCTCTTGAAGTAGCATGAAAATAATATCTAATATTCAAGTAAACGTGAAAGATGACTACAAGAATACAACAGTCAATATTTTACTTAGAAATTAGGATTTTATATTTTAGGATTCAGACTCATTTTGTCAATGGTCAGAAGAACACTTCTCAATTCCTCTATCCTTTGCTTAGTCATGTTACTCAGAGGCAAGTTTAGATTATTATAGCATTTTAGAGGGTTTAAAGTTTATTTTCTTGGTGTCTGAATTGGTTGTTTTACATAATTAGTAGATACTGTCATGTAACAAATTGTAAACCTATTGGGGTTGTATAGGTTGGGTTCTTCAGGCTTTGATGTCAACAAATATCTCATGCTCCCTTTCTTCTTTCTTCCTTCTTGAGAGTAGGAGCTCCATTTTCACTGTCAGGTGTCGCTACTCAATCCTAGATCCTACCCATTCTATTAACTACTTCAGATACCCTCAATCCACAAATTTATTACTCTCATTGGATTGGGCACTAAAACCAGTTCCAAACCCACAAACTTGCTGCTGCAAAAAATTCTTCCAAATCTCTTTACTTGCAGCCAGCCACTCTTTTTTCCCTTAAGTTCCAATCAACTTGACCCCTAAATATAACAATAAACTCTAAAATCCTACAATTTTTAGCCCTAGGCATCTATCTAGTATATCATAAAAACTAAGCGAGCAAATTTCCCCTATTCTTTCCTATGATACATGTGAAAATGTTTTCCCTCCAAACAATGCCCAATGCACCATCCATTAGTAGCAAGGTAAATGCTCAACTAAGTGTAAAAAAGAATGGAACTTGGAATAGATCGCATCTAGAATTTGACAGACCCACACCTTTGCATTGGCTACAACCAGGTCAACATCTTGCAGAAAAGATGAACAAGTAAGATATTGCCCAGAGTCAACCCGCTGCAATAATGTAGCAATGTCCATAGGGTTCTGGATTATTGAGTGGTAGTTTGGGGCATCCTCGTCAGTGACTGGATAATGAAAGGCACTAAATCTTTTATCATACAATATCCTGCAACATGATCAACCATTATCTAAAAGGCTTAATAACTATTTAATAAGAAGCAAAAAATCAAAAACCAAATAACCCCATTTTCGTTCATGATCAAGGCCTAAATATATTGGTTACATAGGCTTATAACAATAAGAACAGTCAACAACAAATTAAAACATACAAGCCCCTGCTAGAAGTCATCTTCGAAATACTGAGGTTTTCTCAACTCTATCAACTTGTGAGATAAAGCAGGAAAAAATAAAGGGGAAGAGGGGGGGGGGGGGCAAACAAGTGTAAGTTAATATAAAATCACAAGCAAATAAGGAGATCTTATGAGCCAAAACAAATTTCTGAATCATCTTAGAAAGATCTAACAAAGATATATGAAGGAGCCAAAAACCACACTGAATGGAGTGATACAAAAACCAAATTTATTGCATGTCAATTCTCTCTTTTCTTCTATTCTCATGGTTTCGAATTGTTTCACAATTCTTTTATTTTCTTTAAAACACAATTTCTCTCAAGGTCACCCAACAGAACAATTCTACAGAATTACATCGAATATTTCTTTGGAACCTTTAGATCTTCTTCCAATCTTAGTTATAGCTTTTCCATTTGAGAAATTCTAACTCAACATTAAAACCAGAGTTCCAGTTCCCTCAGCTAATGTCCTAAACTCCCAACAAATCAATTGAAATATGCTTAACAAGGGAAAGTGATAGAAAGGAAGCTGAAAGGGTAGAGGGACAAAAAAAAGACTGTAGGCCTAAGTTATAGAGTATAATGTGAAATGTAATAGTTTCTGATAGGACCATGTAACCTTACCGATTGCAAACATCTCTAAGGCACATCCGTAACCGGCGAAGAGCATGTTGCTCAGCTTCTACTTTGGCCTTCAATTCTGAGACCTTTGGTCCACTTGCCACTTTTGGCACTTTGGGAAGTTCAGGAAGAGATACTGATTCCTTGGGCCTTTTGGTCACAAACTCCAACAATACTGACATAGCAGCTTCAATTAAATGGTCAAAAAACAAAGATCTGTCTTCAGTTGATGGTTTGTCCACTTGATAGCTGGCAATAAAAATTAAATACAGGACTGTTCAACTAAGTTTTAATCAATAAAAATATAAGTAAATAAACACGTATGCTGATTTAGCTATGGGATAAAGTAAAGGCAATACAGTAATATCACCAGAGGAGTTGATGCATAAGAGGTTACTTTAATGGCTCATTCCCAATGGTAAAAGTTATACCCAAAAAGCAGAAAAAAAATGGTACAAATGCATAAGAGGTTACTTTAAGGGCTAATTAGACATACACACTACGCTGAGGAAATATTGAATATGGATTCCCATCAAATTCGGCAAGTGAAATGGAGGATGTTCCAAGCAACAATATAGGTAAGTCTGAAGGCAACTCTTCTAAAAGAGTGAGCAAAACAGCCCTTAGCTGTTCATGTGCCTGCAACACCAAATACATTGAATTCAGAAGTGTTTTACAGAAATATACTAACAAAGTAAATCAGAAGTATCCAAAAACAAAAAATAAACCTTTGAATAAGTGCACCCACTTGAATTAATATTTAATTAGTATCAGATATGAAAAGTCATTCAATGAAAGGAAGCACTCACAGTATCCCACCATAGATTAAACTGAGGTATATAGAGTATAGATGGTGTTGCCCTTCTTGCTTCACCAAATATATGCACCAATGCTTCCTCTGGAGTCTTTGCACTAGGATCCGAAAGCAGAGATGGAAGACCAAGAGAATGTACAGGAAATTTCTCAAGCTCATGCAAAACTGCAGGTCCAAGATGATCCTGTAGAACTAGATCAGTAAGTATATTCAGTTTTTAGCTTCGATATTTACAGTTACTAAAATCAAGTGGATGCAAAATATTTACCAGGCCAAAACCATCACCACCACAAAGCAGAAGCCGAGGCCTATAAACAAGAGGAATTGCAGATCCATATGAGAGCATAGATAGCTTGGTCAACTCAGATGACACTGTTAGGGGAGGAAATATGTCAGATATATAATTCATGACATTTTGGAGATGTCTTTGCAGGCATGGTGCAACCACCAAAGACAACGGTCTAGATTGCACAATGGAACCTCTGTGAGCAGCAGGAGTAATTGTCGACATGGCCCCTATAAAGTGATACTTTTCAACCTTTACTGAGTCAACATCTATCAGAAATTTGTCATCACTTGTGTACACTTGAGGGTATTTTTCACGGAAAGCACAAATGGCAGCTTCAGTGCATAGGGCTTTCAAATCTGCACCACAATATCCCACACAGCTAGCTGCAAGTTCCATTTTAAGTTCCTTAGAAGGAGGTTGCTTCCACTTCCGAGTGTGAATATCTAATATTTCAGCACGTGCTTCACAACCAGGCAAAGGAAAGTTGAATTCACGATCGAATCGCCCAGGGCGTCTTAAGGCACCATCAATAGCATCAATCCTGTTGGTTGCTCCAATCAAAACAACTTGCCCACGGGAATCAAGACCATCCATGAGAGCAAGCAAAGTGGACACAATAGAATTGTGAATCTGCTCTTGTTTACTAGACCTTACAGGAGCAAGCCCATCTATCTCATCAAAGAAAATGATGGAAGGTTGATTCCTTTGTGCCTCTTCAAAAAGAAGTTTCAATTGTCTTTCAGCCTCACCAACCCACTTGCTAAGCACATCAGCACCCTTTCGCATGTAAAAACTGACTTTCTGCCCTGCCTTTGAAGCAGCACATGCTAATGCTCTGGCGATTAGTGTCTTACCAGTGCCAGGAGGACCACACAACAGGACACCCCTAGGTGGGGTGATGTGATAACTTGCAAAGAAATCTGGATACAACAAGGGGAAGAAAACCATTTCCTTCAAAGCATCAATATATTCAGAAAGCCCACCTATTTCATCAAAGCTTACACTTTCATCAATCTGTAAGGGTTGAATATCTGCCCCTCCTTTAGAGCTTGGTCCAGCAGTCTGAATCCCAGAAGTCAATGTAGCAAAAGCATCACTTTGATGACCCCAACCGGATGCAGCAACATTTAATCCCCATGCTGCTGTCCCATGCATGTCTAGACCTCCAAAAAGCCAAGGTTGTCCTGATTTGCTTCCACCCCGGCCCCAAGGAATAGCAGGGCCCTGATCCAGCTCATCCACAAGAAGAGAATCATCAGAGTCCTCTGTTCTTGTTAGACGATGACGCTTATGAACTCGTGAACCACCCTTCCTAACATCCCTACTGACCTTAGTTCCCATTCCTTGATGTAAAACCCTCCGTGGAGATCTGGCTCTTTGCTTGCTCTCATTCATGGAAAGCCTGCGTACATCAGCACGATTTCGAAGATCATACCGCCTCCTTCCTTCCTGCTCTTCTTCACCCTCTTCATCATCATCATCATCCTCTCCTTCATTTTCACCCTCACCCTCAGCCTCTCCATCACCCTCATCTTCAGCATCACCCTCACTCTCATTTTGACCATCATCTGCAGCATCATCATCTAAATCATTCCCATTTTCAGTTTCATCTTCACCAACTTTCTCCTCCGAAGTCTCTTGCTCAGCATGATAATCCAAATTTATCCGCTTAACTGCAACTGCTTTTGAACGACGAGGGCGCAATCCTTCACGCCGAGGAGTTTCTGTAGTCTCCATGGTCTTTTTGCGTTTGGGAGAAGGAGACTCATCTTGACTTACAGTGTTACCAACACGGTTACTCAAAGGCTGATATGAAGATCTCTGAAAAAAAAATAGCAAGAAATTGAAACAGAATACATTTCTGTGATGTGAATACGATGGCATCAAATCTGAGAAAAGTAATTGAATTCCAAAAAATTTGCATGCTTGGAAGGTACCATCATGTCTTCATCCCCTGAACCAGAACTATCAGTAAAATTGTTAAGGCTCACAGAAACTCTCCTCTTTCTAGATGAACGCCGAAGATTGGGTGCGCCTGACTGCAACAAGATAAAAAATTAATCAGATTCGGAACACAAGACATCACTAACAAAATGAATCATTTGATACAATTAGCTTCAAAAGAAGAGACGGTATTACAAGAAGCATACAAAGATGCAACTTATTCAAGAAAACCAACATGAAACATAATCTCAAATAGGAATGCCTGAGATAACCGAGAAAACGGAGCCTATAACTTGATCTAAAAAACTGCAGAACAACGAACTTGTAATGAGTGTAACATGATACCCCTCACAAAATTAATGTACAAGTGTCAAAAAAGAATGAATGCATGCATTCATACTAATAACATAAAAAGCTCTATGCCAGGTTAGGAATATAGTTGGAGCACCAGTAAAAAGTTTACTATGTTCACCTCAACAATGCACTGACCATCCTAGGTTCAAGAGAAGTACACACCTTGAAAGCAGTCAAAGGTTGAGATAACAGCAGTAGGTTATATATATATGGCACAAAGATGAAATACGTCATTCCAATTTTAAATAGTCTCTCAACAAGCTGCAACCCTAAGCATTTCAAATAAGTGCTTGTTGATAGTCTTTTGCAAATACAGTATTAGGAAACAAATGAACCCGTTTTCAGTACTAAATAAAAGCATCCGCTCATACATTCCTTAGCTTTAATAATGGCAGCAGAAAATCACCAAAAACTCTTTTTGGCGGCTGCTTATTCTTTCTAAAGCAAAAGGCATATTTGGATATGAAATTAAACAATAATTTTCAAGAAAAATAAATGATTTTTTTTTTTATTTCTTTAGATAACAAAATGCAAGATCTTACTTTCTTATAGACAAATTATGTTATCTTGGTGTCTACTTTTAATAAGTTGTCATGTTAAAATTATGATTCAACTTGTTAATTTTTACATTTTCTTCGCAGCAGCTTTTCAAGAAGCAAAGAGCAAAAGGAAGTATGGCAAAAGCCACAAACACATCAAAGCTTTAATATATGCAATATACTTCAAAAAAATGCTATAATCACATGGGCGAAAAAGATTCAAATGGCATCAGGTAAGAATTCTCCCTCAAACTGTGTAAAAGACTGTCAAAATGGTATAAATAGTAGATAAGAGTCTGAGAGTTGCCTTGTTTTTTGAAGTCCGAACAGACCGATCCCCCGAGCTCAACATTTTAGCAATGCGAGAAGCTGCTGTCCTTGTCTTTGTCTTGCTTTTCTTAGTCCGAATGATGGTTGGAGTGTAATACAAATATGTGCGGCCATACACTTTTGGCCTTCTCCTGAGCCTATCACTAGTGCGCACAGGCCCAGAAACTGGCCCATCTCCTTGACCAGATCTTTCTGAATACATTGGCAAACACTAGCTTTGATGACTGTATTCTTCCATAAATATTCAAAAGTAGCTATACCTTGAAGAGAAAAAAAAAATAAAAAAAAAGCAATAGCCATGATAAGAAGAAGAGATTCCAAATTGCTTTACCTAAATTTTCATGCATGTATAACTTTTCATTTATCCAACTTAAATTGAATTGTTAATAGCACATGATTCTAGACAACTATCAATAAATAATATACTTTTCCAAGAATAATCTCAATAAACATGAGCAATTTTGATGTCCCTACCTACCTAGAAACAGGAACCTTTGTTACATAGTAGATTACAAGACCAGAATATTTTAAAGTTAATATGCCATCTTTTTAAGCTAAATGCAAGCAAAAATGCTCTGTATGGACGAGATCATCATTCCATTTTGAAGAACATTCTTAGTTCTCAGTATATGTTTATCAATCAAGCATGCTGACAATGCAGATTCGTGTTAGACACTGCACATTAAGAAGACTTTCAGATGCTATATAAACAGAGTAACAAGAAAATTCAATGAAATTATCCATCAACATCTTTGTTTTAAATGTTAAGAAAGAAAATCTAAAAGTCTGATGAAAAAGATCATGGGATGGTAAAAGCATCTCTTCTAGAACTCATACTACTTCCTGTTAGTAGTTACACATTTGCTTTGGAGCATATTGAGTTTGGGGACCAATGATATTTACTAGAGGCAAAGGAACTTCTTAGACAAGGAACTAAAGATTAGAAGAACAGTATACAGACAGTGCAAAGAACCAGACTTTCATAAAGGCATCTTTAATAGAAAGAGAAAAATGGCTTGTTGTCACTTTCTGACCTTATATGCTTGAGCGCATTTAACACTTCTCTCCTTTCAAAATACATTCAAAGTCTAAACAAAGAAGATAGATTTGACTAAAACAAATCCAATTCTTTCTCCACACAGAGATCAGCGTGGCTGTAATGCAGAATAAAGAAACGGGTTTCAATCCTTCAAGATCTTATTTTTGAAAGTTTTCCTGCTCCATTTGTTTTTAGAAACTTCAACAATAACATGCTCCAATTAACATAATGAAATCCAATTTCCATGTTTAAGATGCAAAATTTTCGTGAACAGCTCAAGGTACAGCACATGAACAATTTTATCCACAGTCAATTAAGTTGCAAACAAGGCCTAAATAAAATCTTCAGTGTTCACTTTCCCAGAAAAAGGTCAAAACTAACCTAGAGAAACAGAAATCTTTCAGTTATAACAAATTGAAACCCAACACTAATTAGAACAAGGAGAAAAGGATCATACCAAACAAAGCAAATATCTCAGGTAATTCCAAATTATTAGAGTTGTTGCTTCGAAAATATTCACATTGAACCAACAAACTAACAAATTGATTAAAAGTAAACAAAGCAACTTGCACATGCAGTTGCATGATATATGTACGATATATAGACACACACACACACATACAGAACCGCGGAAAATATTGAGAAAATGCAAGTAAATGCGAAATGCAAAATCCTAAATAAAACAAACATAAAACAAGGAAAAAAAAAGAATCTTCAAATTTACTAATAAAAACGAATTACTATCGACATTTTCTATTTAAGTTGAAGCATAAAAATAATTTAGTTTTTAACAACAGAGAGAAAAGGAAATTAAAGGCGGAAAAGGGATTACCGAATCAGAGATCTAGCTAGGAAGAGCTGATGAAAGGCTCGAACATAGAAGAGAAAACGCGAGAAAGTGTGAGAAAAACAAGGGATTAAAAACCTCGAGGACTTTGAATGAGAGCTCAAACCTTAAACTCCAAAGTATATAAACAAAAACCTAGAAAGGGAAAACGAGTTCACTCCATGTTCGTTTCGACTCAGTGAGTCTCCTGCCCAACTTCTTATTTCCCCTAAACGGGACCCATTAGTTTAAAAAGTAGGTCCCTGTCTGACACGGATAAAAAATTTGTTTATGAAATTTTTCTGTTACAAAGTCAAACAGCCAATTAAAATTGGCCACGTAGGCAAAAGTGTTCCGTTTCTTCTTACGACGTCGCTAAGACGGTGGTTTTATTCTGTGGAGTTTGGCTAATAATAATAATTAGTTTTGCACTTGGGAAAGTATCTACCACCCCCTGTGATGTAAAAATCGGAACAATTGTCTCAATTGTTCACCTCCGGCATGCCCAGAATAAAAAGACTTCTTATTTTTTCAATTTATATATTTTAATTCAGTTGGTAATTTTTGAAAAATCTGACAACCTAATATATTTGTTTTCCTCAATTATATATGATAAATTTTGACAAAAATAATACTTATAATTTAAATAATAAAATTGGAATTTTTAAATCAAAATAATTGGAATAATTGATTTCTAACTTTTTAAAATACAGGGATTAAATCTTAAATTTTATCCAAAAGAGAATTACTTATGGTGAATCTTGGCCAGAACTTCTACTTCGTATCGTACAATAAAATTGAAGGGTGAACGAAAGGGAGAGAATGATATCCGTAAATGGTGGTTATATTTGATGGGAAGAGAACCACTAACAGCAACTGAGAAATTTGGGTAAAGTTACCATAACGAGAAGATTTTAGGTTTTAATTTTTTTAATAAAAAAAAAAGAAAAAACATTTTCAATGTTTCAATTTTCTCATTATAGTGCTTGGTGATCAACTTAGCCTTTCAAAATTTAAAAATATTTGGGTTACAAGAGTTGAAGGTTGACTTGGAATCGTAACGAGGTGTATGAAAGGATTGATTGAACTACATACGATGATTATTTATAAGATTTGATCGTCTTCTATATGCATCACATGAAATCAAATCATAGACCACTTAGTTGACTATTGATAAAGTGGTAAATTGGGATTCCAATAGGCCTTTTAGGTTTTTCCAAGGGTGGAAGTTGCATGAGACTTTTAAAGACTTGGTTAGTGCTTCATAGGACAATCATCAACCAATATCTGAGTTTAGAATTTAGAATAGAGATACTTTTGGCTTTATTGGTACTTTTAAATGAAAGATTTTATCAAGACTTAGGGGCATCTAAAATGTGCCTGATCAATATAGATTTGAGAAATTTATTACCTATAATGACCCGGGGCCATGATGGGCAAACCTCACGAGATTGTGAGTTTAAGCAAATCCATATCGCAAACAAGGCAGTTCACTTGGGGTGCTTGGGTGGCATTCTATTGGCTTTGTGGCATATTTTGTATGTTGCCTTTGTGGCATACCCTGATAACCTAAGTGGCATATTTTGTATGTTGCCTTTGTGGCGTACTCTGATAGCCTTAGTGGCATATTTTGTTTGTTGCTTTTGTGGTATACTTTGATAGCCTTAGCTGCGTATTATGTATATTTCCTTTGTGGCGTACTCTGATAGCCTTAGTGGCATATTCAATATGTTGCTTTTGTAGCGTACTCTGATAGCCTTTGTGGCGTATTCTGTATATTGCCTTTGTGGCATATTTTGTTTGGCCTTTGTGGCGTACTCTGATAAGTCTATGTTAAGGATATGATCTGTGTAACACCTCTTACCCGTGTCTGACGCCGGGACAAGGTACGAAGCATTTACCTGACTTAAACATACACATACTTGCAAAAAACCAGGCCATAAAATTTCTTTTAATTCAAAACTTCTCAAACACGTGCATGTCGTCCCTTATTTGGGTCTACGAAGCCCAAAACATACGTCGGGATTGATTCGGGACTAAACCGAGAACTTTGAGAAGTTTCAGGAAAACTTAGAAAATTTTCCCATGACACAAAGTCACACTCAGGAACACTCCTGTGTGCCTTCGACATGCCCGTGTTCTTTGGCCATGTAACTCTCTGACTATGACGCCAGCGACTAAATTAAACCACATGGCCAAGCCACACGCCTGTGTGCAAAGGCCATGTCCCCTACACGGTTGAGATACATGGCCGTGTTCCAAGCCTTTTTGTTACCCTTAATCCTTCACATCTTTATACCCACCAATGACACATATCATGACATCATTTTAATGATTTAGCATCCCATATTAAGACACATTCATTACATTAACATGTTATCGCTCACACATTTCACATATTCATATAATATCAAGTCAAGACACAGCAATACCTATTCATTAGCCTAGTCATTTAATGACCACTTTTACCAAATTTTCATAATCGTCATCTTATTTCTATATTATACATTTAATTCATGGCCATGACCATTTCGATTGGTCATAAAGCATTCATCATGCACATAATTCATAACACTAACTATATATGGCCAACAAGCATAATCACATCACAAGCATTAGAACATAGCATGGATAGATAAGTTCACAAACCATAATCAATAAGAGTCACACTTCATGGCCATATACAAATAACTCAATATAAGCCAATACATTTGGCTAACCACAATAACTCATATCATAAAACTGGGCCCCTATACATGCCACTCACTTGAAGACGCTAACATATGTATCAATGCTCCAAAGGTGAGAGCTTGATAGTGTGATGCTACCTCTGACGATCTCCAATCCCGAGCTAACCTGACAGCACTAAAGAAATGGAAAGAAGAGGGTAAGCTTTATAGCTTAATAAGACTTTATGAAAATAATAAGCAATTTATCAACTTGCTTCTCAAGGTAATACAACCCTATTTGCACTTTTACTTATATCCCAATCAAGCTATTTTCTCGAGTCATAGTTACTAAATTATTTATATCTGGAGCTACGGAACTCCAAATTAAGATTCACTAATTTTCCCTAAAACTAGACTCACATATATTTTTACCATAAAATTTTCATGATTTTTGGTCTAGCCAATAAGTATAGTTTATTCTTTAAAGTTCCCCTTTTTCAATTGTTTGACAGTTCCAATCCCTCTTCACTAAAAACTAATTATCTCATGATATAGGACTCAGATGATGTTCCCGTCTATTTCTCTTGAAAATAGACTCATTAAAAATTCTAAGCATATAAATTATAATTGTAATATCCCGAACTAGGGCCTAATCGGAATAGTGGTTTTGTGACCACAAATCTGAGATAGAAATAATTATTTTATAATTATTTTAAGGTTTGTGATATGATTGCATGATTGTGTGAAAATTTCATGACGAAATTCTATGCATAAAGTGCTTAAGTTGAAATTAGGGACTAAATCGAATAATTTGCAAAACTTGCATTCTAGAAGTTTTAGTTTGAAATTGCTTTGGAATATTAATGAGGAGGTCTTAAATAGAAATTTGACTAATTTCTAAGTTTATGGACAAAAATTGGACATAGATGAAATTTTTGAAAGTTTACTAAGGAAGGGCATTTTGGTCATTTGGATATTAAATGAAATAAAATGGGAAAAGTAACACAAAAATGATCATCTTTTCCATAAGTTGCTGCCAAATTTTGCTCTGCACCATAGCTAGGGTTTCAACACTTTTAAGCCTTGATTGTAAGCAATTTCTATGCCCGTTTTTAATGATTTTTATGTTTTTGAAATCCTGGTAGCTCGATTTAGCTTATGCTAGCAATAATTCAACCTAGGGTTCATATTTGGAAAAATACTCATAGGTGAAATTTGTGTATTTTGGTGTTTTATGATAGAAGATGAGGTTTTAAATTATGCTAGAAAACTTGTGCTACTCGGTTATAAGTGAAAACGAGTAAAAGGGCTTAATCGGTAAAAATACCTAATATTCATAAGTACATGTTAGAGTGTGAATTTGATGTTGCCATAGAAGGGAAAAATGATCAGCATGTCATAAAACATAAGAAAATAGGATGAGGTTTAATTTACGAGCCTTGGGGCAAAAGTGCAAATATGTAAAAGTCTAGGGGCAAAATGATAATTTTGCCAAATTTCGTACTAGGGGCTGTTTTGATGAATGTATGTATTAAATAAATTAATTTGGTATTATAGATCAAGAGAAACAAGATTCAAGTTGTGATCGAGGGAAAAACAAAGTTTACGAGGAATAGGCTCGATTGCTAATATTTTTTATATAGGTAAGTTCATGTGTAAATAAAGTAACATAATTTTTATTTTAAGTGATTTAATGTTATTTATATGACATGATACTTATTATCATGAAATATGATGTTTTGTGAATTATTATTTGGTGATATGCAAATTATGTGAACAACTTGATAAGTATGAGATGTTAGCAAGTATCGGTTTCTACATTTCAAAGAAGGCAATCAAAATGTGTAATTGAAAAGAATCCCGTTTGAACCTTGGGAATAGATTAGGGTACAAGTGACATGTCACTAGGATGGTTGAGTTCTGAAGTCGTTGAGTTGAGTCCGAGTTCGTGAGATGTAACTAGGCATCCGAGCTCGTTGAGTTGAGTCCAAGTTCACTTATGGATGCGAACGCCCGAGCTCGTTGAGTTGAGTCCGAGTTCGTTTATGGGCGGGTTACATGGTAGCTTGGCTACATAGATTTCAAAAGCTATTGAGCTTGTTCAGTTATGAGTATAGCACTTACGTGCACACTATCCGCGTATCCAAAATTATATTCTGATGTGTTCAACGAGAGAATCCTAAGAGAATATGGAGAATACTTAAAACGAAAGTGATTCGATGATGAATGTGTTGAAGAAGTGAAAATGGACAGGTATGAGTTTAATCCTTGGTTGAGAACTTGGTAAGACAAAATTGTGGTAAGATAGTAAGTATTCTTTTGATATGAGTGTCTTAATGATGTTTATGTTGGATTGATCATGTTACTTGTTGTTTGCATGTGAACTTACTAAGCATTTATGCTTACTCCCTCTTTTTCCTTCATTGTAGTTTTGACAAGCCGGCTTGAGAATCAGGATAGGTCGAAGGCTCGTTCACACTATCCGAAGACCTAAATTGGTAAAATGGCTTGTATATTTTGAGTGTGGCATGTATAGCAATATACTCACTTTGTGTAAATGATCATATGATATGGTTATGGTTTGGTAAGAAAAGGGTGTGTAAATGATTAACTATTGGAATGGCTAATCAAGTTTATATATGATAACATGTATGCTTTATGCCTTAACTAAACCATGAAAATCCTTGGAAAGGTAAAATTGGCCACAAAACAGAATCAGACAGCAGCTGTGACATGAATTTGAAAAATCACTAAAAATATTAGAAATGGAATTAAAGGATGAATAAGTGATGAAATCTAAGTTTGATGAGTCTATTTTCATATGGATGGAACAAAACAGGTAAATGAGTTATATTTTATGAGATATTTAAGTTTTGGTGGAACAGGGTTTGAGTGGTCTTTAAATCCCCTATTCTGAATTTAAAAATTCATCATAAATTGTACAAAAATAATTAGAAGTCATGTTTTATATTTATAGATTCCTTATTGAGTCTAGTTTTATGAGAAACAAACTTCATATTCATTGAAAATCTGTACAGAGAGATATTTGATTCGTAATACACAGGGGTCTGAGTAGTCAAACCCTAAAATAGGGGAGACTTTAATTAATAAACTGTACTAATTAGCTCAACAAAAAATTCTAGAACAAAATTAGTAGATAGATATATGAGTCTAATTTCATGGAAAATTTACGAATCTTAATTTCGAGTTTCGAAACTCGAGATATGAATTTTTAAGCTACTGTGACACAGTTAGCCTGCTTGTCTAGAAATTCTAAAATAAATTGTTTAAGCTGTTTAATTAATGAATTAAGTTTAGTAACACCTCGTACTCGACTCTGGTGACGGTCTCGGGTACGGGGGCGTTACAATAACACATAAATATTTTTGTACAATTTTAAATGATTTTCTCAAATCAGAATAGGGGATTTCAAAATCATTCTGAATCTGTCTCACAACAATTTAAATATTTGATAATATGAAACTCCTTTTCTTACACCATTTCTTTTATGTGAAACTAGACTCGTTAAGCTTTAATTTCATATTTTATTCAGCCTCTAACTCAATTTCCACAATTTTTGGTGGATTTTTAAAGTCACATAACTGTTGCTATCCAACACTACTTTAGTGCAATATAATGATAACTATCATAAGTTCACTTTCAACTAATCATGAACTCACCATTTCATGAATTCCATATTCAAATGTACAATATAAGTTAACATGATATTGTGACAAAATTCATAATCATAATTCATACATTTTAGTCCACCTATGTCTCAACATTTCAAAGTCTCAATAATCACAAGCTTAGTATACATACTTGTACCACTCGTAGTATAGTATACAACCATACCTTTCGTAGCATGTTCTCTTCGGGACTTTCCTTATATTATCCATTGTATTACCCATTGAACACATCGAAATACTATTGGAAACGCGGAACACTTGTACATATATGCCACATACACATATTTAGTCAAACTACCTCATAACATGTAACGCTCGCAATGGAGCTACTCACGGGCTTGCTCATAAAAGCTATCGGTCAAGTGTAGCTGCACGGGCTACTCACACAAGCTGTCAGGTATCCGACCAACTCAAGGATTACATAGCCACCAGTAGGACACACAAGACCATTTTTCAGAACCCAATTACATGTATCGCATCCATAATGAACTCGGACCAATTCAACGAGCTTAGATGCCTCATATATATCACGAACTTGGACTAACTCAACAAGTTCGGATTTCTTAAATCCTAGTGACATGTCACTTGTACCCTAAACTATTCCTAAGGTTCAGACGAGATTTTTCGATAATCTATCTCTGTTGAACTTACTCGAAGTGTCGATCTCACTATCCATAGTATTAACTGCCCTTTCGTAGCATAATAAGGCATAACTCAAATAGCAAATAAGCTTTTAAGAATTGACATAACACATATCACATATTGCATATATCACTTGTCATGGATCAACATTTTCTTGCATTTCATGTAATATTTCCACATCATATACACCATTTCATCAACTTTTCCAATATATATATATATATTAAATCATACAATATATGCAATAATAACAAAGAATTATAATTCAAACATAACATTGCATTATTATTATCATACGAACTTACCTCGAATGCAATTTTGGCTAATTACTCCATTTTAGTCCATAACCTCGTACTTTTCGATTTAAGCTCAAATCTCGATTCTCTTGATTTGCAAGGGATGGAAGTTGCTGAAATTTTTGAGCTCTCAAAACCCCTATTTTGTTGGTATTTTCGGTGGAGGAAGGAAGAAAGATGAAAAGATGACATCTTTTTTTTTCTTTTTGTGTTATTTTAATGCCAAATAAGCTGCCTAATACCTACCAATTTTGACTTTTCAATTCCTTTCTATCTATGGCCGGCCAAGCACCCTTTTTAGGGTCTATTTGCACTTTAAACACCCCAAATTTTGGTTTTCTGGCTATTTAACATATTTAGCTAGCAAAACAAAACTTTTGCCCTTTATGGGATTTAGTCCTTTTTCACAATTAAGCATGAAATCGCTAAAATTATTTCACCAAAATTTTTATGCACTTATATAATCATGCTATAACACATAAAATAACATTAAAAATAATTTCTCCAGCCCCGAAATAGTGGTTTCGAAACCACTATTCTGACTAGGTCCAAAATCGGGCTGTTACAACCTGTCCGAAGTTATTTGGTGTGAAAAGTTCTGTGATTAAATAGAATAAGTCTTAAAGGAAGTTTCTTGAGAGGAAATATGAATCAATATGTTCAAAGAGGGTATCCATCGTAGTTATCTATCAGTTTAGTATATGGGCATATCCGATATAAGAGTCCGTAAGTTTGAGTTATCCGTGCTATTAAAGTGGAATCCTAAGTTATCTAATATTCATTGTATCTGAATAGTATCATGTCTTGATCTGTGATATGATGGAATTTGAGTTGTTCGTTGTCATGGGGGTCTTGTGCCCTGTAGTCAAGTTGTGTGTAATTCTTCTGAATGATTTGGAGTGTTTCTCATTAGTATGAGTAAGTATTGGGTAGAATCAAGATATGATTCGAATTTTAATCTAATTTAACAAGTTCAGTGTGGGAACCCGTCGAAAGTATGAACAATAAGTGGTACTCTTCAAGTATAATGCTTGCAATCAACTGTTGTAGAATAATTGTTAAAAGCTGTCCAAAGAGAATGAAAATGGTAGTATTGTTTGTTAAGATCTAGAGTCAACCGGGCAGTTAGATGAAGATGATATGTCAGGAATGATAAGTGGCATATATGAATGTAACTATATAACTGATAAGGTAAAGGTATTCGCCAAAGACATATATGAGGAAATCCAAATATTCAATATGAAGAATATATCAAGAATTGTTAAAAGGTATGTGGTATTCAAAACTCACCAAGTTCTTTTGAACTTACGAGAATCATGTTTATGTTTCAAGTATTGTTGTTCAAGAGAGTTGCTAGGAGAGGCAACGTTAGAAACGCGCTAGAGATGCGGTGTACCGCGATATTATGCATACAGTGGATGTTTTGGAAAAACTAGTGTTTAGTAGGACTACGCCCTAAGAGTCTGTCTTTTGTAAGCCTATGTGTTGTGATAATTTGTAACAAGTCTGATGTAATATGTATTAATTTTTAAATACTTTCCTCTGTTCTTTAATATGGATTCTTTCAATAAAATAATAAGAAAAATGTTTTAAGTAAGGTTCACTCCAGATTTGTACCCGGTGAATCCGGTCGAGTTGAGGGTGTTGCGAAGATGCTATGGAAGCTAGGCATTGTAACATCACGAGATTGGGCCTGGAATTTTGCCTCACAAGTGAGGGTTCGCCAGTACTTCAGCGAACTGGGGAGTTCTCCAAAAAGGTATCAGTAAGGAGATCACCAAGTGTTTCTGTAACACCCCTAACCCATACACACCGCTGGAACAAGGTTTCAGAGCATTACCAGAACATTCAGCATATTTTTCAATTAATTTATGCAAGTCACTATTCATCAACCGAGATTATTATAAATGTCCCTTAATTGGACCCTCGAAATCCAATACAAGCATTAGAATCGAGTCAGGACTTAATTGGGACCTCTAAGAATTTTTCGTGAAATTACAAAATTGTTCCAAGGTGTAGGGCTCACACGCCCGTGTGGTCCAAAGGACACGCCCGTGTGACCCTGGGACACGCCTGTGCTAGAGGCCGTGTTCGACCCTGTGTAACTCTCTGACTTACACACACGGCCATGCCACACGTCCGTGTGCTAGGCCATGTGGTTAATTAATTTAATTCGAATTAGATACAGGTTTCATACAGCCAAGACACACGCACGTGTTCTAGGTCGTGTGGCTCACACGGCTAAGACACATGCCGTGTCTCTGCCCATGTACCCAATTTTGAGCATTCTGTTTCTCAAAATTTAGGTGCAGGGGACATACGGCCTAACCACATGCTCACCAGGCTGTGTGTCACACATGATCTAGACACACACTCGTGTATCATACCCGTGTGGACAAAATGAAGCCATTTCCTAGCTTTATTTCTCACCCAAAAACCTACACATAAAACACTCAACCAATTTAAGTATTTAAAGTAGGTAATTTCATCATTTAACAAGGCATACCATTTTATGCATACATGGTTACCAACTCACCTTAGCTTAACTTAGGCATTAATAACATTTGATCACATGAACTTAGCATAACACATGTGGAAATATATGTATATACCATAATAACTTACTAATCATATCCCAAAATGAGCCATCACTAGCCATTTCAATGGCTAGGTTACAAAATGACATTTCAAGCCACTATTGCCAAGCTTCCCTATACATGCCATTACACAAAAATGATTTCACTAAATATACCCAAAATGCTAGGTTGATAGTGTGACGATGCTCTAACGATCTTCCAACCTTCACGAGCTTCCGAGTACTATAAAACAGGGGAAAATAAAAGGAGTAAGCATTACATGCTTAGTAAGTTCGTATAACAGAAACTAAACTTACCAATCTTGTTTAATAAATCTAAGCATACATATCATGTTTTCTATCCATTTGGCTAAATTGCCTAAACACATACAATCAATCAAACATGTTAGTCACCAAAATCTTCATATCAATCAAGTAACATAGATGAGCTCATCAATCAATGTTCTTTCAAGTCATTATCATTTTATCTCAAGATTTTCATGCCAAGTCAAGAGTTATATGTCCATTGAATTATTGAGATCCCAATGAAGGCTCAAGTAGTACACTCGAGGTGTACGATTCATTAATCCATCAATTCTTCTCGTGGGTACCCCTTAGGGTACTTAACCAAGGATTACCAGTCCATGCTAAATCCTTTATATAACGTATGCTTACAAAAGCTTGGTTAGGGTTATCAGTTCAGACTAAACCCTAATCATAACGCGTGCTCGAGAGGTATTATATCAGGATTAGTCATCTGGGCTAAATCCTTTATATAAAAAGTTCATTGGGATTACTCATCCGAGCTAAATCCTGTCCGCAACAAATGTAGGACCTTACTAGTTTCGGGAAAGCATATACATTCATCGGAATTCAATATTCAATCGGGACTTAACCCTTTATCACAATTTCAAGCATGTAAAATTTTCCATCATAACATTCAAGTAAGACACATTAACATAAATCACATTACATACAATGCAACATTCAATTTACATAACTACATATCCGATTAAGTTACACAAACTTACCTCGACACTTGTTCGCGTAAAAATCTACTAATCTGAAATCTTTTCCTTTCCTCAATCTAACCTCGAGTTTGTGTTTTTTGGATATATATAAATGAATTTAATCATTAATTTCATACATTTCGACTTATACGGACTCAATTTACGTCTTAGGCAAAATTACCTTTTTGCCCTTAACTTTTCCAAAAATTTTAATTTTATCCCTAGGCCCGGAAATTGAAACTTATGCAAATTACTCCCTATTCCAAGCCTAACCAAAGCTCCATTACAGATTTTCCAGCACATGTATAAATAAAATTTTAGAATTTTTCATCAAATTTTACAAGTTTACATTTTAGTCCTTGAATCAAGTTTTCATCAAAAATCACCTTGTAAAAGTTGTTTATCTATCAATAATCTTTCATTTTCTACCATAAATTTCTAATTTCCAGCATAATACATCCATGAACCATTTTTATACCTTGATAACTTTTCAAATTAATCCCTCAAATAGAAAAATTAAGCTATCCTGATTCCAAAAATACCAAATTACTAAAAACAGGATAAGGAAATTTACCCAATTAGACCTTGAAAGCTTATTTTCTCTCTCCTAGGGTTTCCATGTGTTTTTATGTTGAAGATGATGAAAATAAGATGATATAATTTCTTTTCATCTTTTAATTAATCATTTATTTTGGTATTTCTAATTTAGTCCCTTGTCTTTTTTTATAATTCCATGGATGAGTCACCATAAAAATCTATATACTTTTATTAATGGTCTAATTACCATATAATGGCCTTAATTTTGGAATTCCATAACTATTTGATCCTTATAGCTACTAGAATTCAACTTTCGCATTTTATGTGATTTAGTCTTTCTCGTAATTAGGCACTAAATTGATAAAATTTTCATATCAAAATTTTTGCACGTTATTTCTATCATATTATAGTCCATATGGTAAAATAAAAATAAAATATATTTTGGATTGAATTTGTGGTCCTGAAACCACTGTTCTGATTTCACTGAAAAATGGGCTGTTACAGTTTTGGCGAAACAGTGTACACCAAAAAATGAGGTAAAGGGGTTTGCCAGATTCGTTGCAAGTGGGTTCGCTAGTGTGTTTGGTGAACATTAGCTTGACAGTTGAGTTATGAATTAGGGGTTTTCCAAGTAAGTTGTGAACTGGGAGTTTTCCAGTCAAAGATTAAGTTAGACTCGAATTAGGAAATAAAGATATGGTGTGTCTAAGAATACTTTATGTGTAAGTAACTTCTTTCCTAAGTCAAGTAGAGTATCCTACTATTTCCAAGACACTTAGGTCTATAAATACGAACCTTATTCCATGGGAATTCTCTCATTGAATATTCTGCTATCAAGTCTCTGTTTTGAGTCAAGTTCATAGCACCCAAGATAAGCCTCTGTCCTGTTAAGGTTAATTGTCCATAAAGCTATGTTCACTTGAATGTGTGAATTTTTTAAGTTTTGTTTGTTTAAGTAATTTGTGTGTTTATGTATGTGTGATCTAGTCGGACCATCTACCAGCAAGGATAAAGACAAAGCTAAGCTTATTTAGTTTTTCAGTTTTTCGGTGAGTGATCTGGGATTCGTCATAAGTATGTTCACTGTTATGTTTTCAAAGTGCGAGTGGTTAAGAAATTGCTTTAAGTTTGCTGTCTGTTATGATTTTCAAGAAATTTGTTTTCAAAAGTAAGCTTTCTGCAAAACCCTATTTTTAACTTTGATACTCTATTTTCAAGGTTAATTTTTCAACCAGTGTTTTAAATATATGTTTTGTGCGAGCTCCTAAGAGAGCATATGTTTTTTAAAAAGTGTTTTTAAAAACTATTCCATAAATTGTATTTTCACGAGCTTTTTTGCGAGCTCTTACAAGTGTTTTCTAGCAAGCTCCCTATGCAAGCTCTCTGTAATAAGTAAGCTCCTTATGCAAGCTCTCTATGATAAGTAAGCTCCCTATGCAAGCTCTCTGTGATATGTCTTTATGTGTGCTCCTTTACAAGCCATGTTAGATATATTGGTATATGATGCGAGTTTCATGGCCCAAAAATCAGGCTTAGAAACGTGATGGGCTCAAATTTCCTCAAAACCCAATAATGAGGTTGAAGGCCAAGCAAATCCAAGCAAGATTGAACGGAACCATCCAAGACTTTGTTACCAAGGCCTTAGATGCAAATATGACCGAAAAAGAAAATCAAGATTCACTTTCTTGTTTTCAAGAAAATCAAGAAACCGAATCTTGGTCAAATTTTGTTGTTTTAGACAACTTCAAGAATCAAGAAAATCAAGATTTCAAATTTGGAAATCTTGGTCCAAGAAACCGAATCTTGCAACCAAGGTGCATTGGATTTCTTGTACAAGCTTGAACGAGCCAATTTCGTGTTTAGTTCTTGAAAAAAATGGCCCAAATTATCAAAGTGGCCCATCCTAAAGTTTGGAAAATAATTTAATTCAATATCAGACCAAATTATCAAAGTGGCCCAAATTGTAAAATATTTAAACTATAGGTCCAATTTTATTTTAATAGGTGGATCATCATCTAAGAATCCAGTCTAAGGAGCCCATTTATTCCTTTGGATGAATTCCCATTAAAAGTCCACACTTAGAATTATTTTGTTTTTTTATTTGATGAGTTATCATGTTAGTTATTCCATTAGGGTAAGGAAAACTTATTTTGGGGACCTATAAGTAGCATGGTCGTCCACCGTTATACACACACAATTGATTTCTGTGTTTTTGAGTAAATAATAATAATTCTCTTTGAGTTTTTCTTCAAGAGTTACTCTTGAGTTTCTTTAAGAAGCTGTTTTAACAATCTTTTAGGTTGTGGGAATCATCTTCAAACTTTTTCTTGCAAAGATCTCTTTCATAGAGGGGGAATTAGAGCCATTGAAAGGAGTTGTGGATTCTTAATGTTTCCAAGGCTTCTTAGGATGTCATCTTCTCTTTTCTATCCTTAATTTATCATTTCTTGCTTATTTAAGTTAATTCTTGCTGTTTTGGCTTGCTGATTTTATTGATTTTTTTTCTAGGTTAAAGTTTCTTCAAGAAAGACATTCTCTTATCTTGTTCCATTAAGAAACACATCAAATTAGGATTTTTAATCTTTTCGTGTTGTTTCAAACATTCTTGCACAAAATAATTTTGTTTTGTCCTTAAAATCACTTCTAACAAATTTGTTTGTGTTTTGTTTTTTCAGATTTGGTTCGAGCATTTTCTTGAGGTCCAAGGAAAGTTTCTTTCCATCCAAGAAACCCTAATTTTTTCTCTATTGGAATCTTTACCAATCGGTTCATCTTTCTTTTGTTTTAATTTTGTTTGACTCTCTTTTGTGACAACTAATCTATTTTCATTGTTTCTCGTATCAATTTACATTTGTCTAGAGATCTAGGTTAAATTTGCAACTTAGACAAGCTACAATCTTGTTCTTCACGCATTTCGTATCATTCTTTATTAATATATCAAAGGATTATGAGTTCTTACCTCTCTGTTTCTATGATTTTGGGTGTTGAGGCCTTGGGACATGTGGAGAGATAAGGGAATATCGAGCTATACTCCATTCACTGGGACATGTTGGTGTACAGCAGAGTGTATTGCCTCACGCTACACTTATAGGACATGTTATAAGGACTCTTTGAGTCAGTTTGAGGTGTTATAAGGAGATCCGTATATCCAACGTGTCATACCTAAAAATTGGGCCTAGAAGTTTCATGGGTAATATGGGAATTTTAGCTCTAGTGAGCTCGGGGATTTTGTTAGCATGGTATTCGAAAATTTTTTTACCTATGGCATGTTGGAAATGAAAACAATTTTTGAAAATAATGTTCAAAAGGCTTTCAATTTTGAAATAAGGACTGATTTGTAAAAATGTCTAAATTATGAGATTTGTAAAAATTTCATTAGTATAAATTTCATGCTTCACACACTAGGTTATCAATCACTATATTATTAAGCAACAATACACCATAAATCATACAATAATTAAACTCAGACATGCCTCAAAATTATTTTAAAACCATCCAAAATAAATGCCCAATGTCCAATGCCCAATGTCCAATTACAATCAAAATCAAACTAATTCCCGGGAGTTCCACATGCCCGATTACAGTCTCTAAAATGTGTAATAAAGCCTCTACCAAGCCTAAATCACTTGAAACTCTCTTGCTCTGTTCCTCATCTCCTCAATCCCAATGATTATTTGCATGAATTTTGAGGGTACAAGATTTAAAAAGCTCAGTGAATGTTAATAAAAACGACAAGTAAATTAACATTCAATTCAAACTTAATTCACCACCAATCAATCACCAATTATTAGCTAAAATAATAAAATGTGTCAATTAACTTTCCCATAAGCATTTTCAATTCCAAAAACCATTTATTCATGGCATTCAATCATCAATTAATATAGCAACAATCATATATAAATACATATATTGGCATACACTTTTCATGGCTTAATCGAGTGATCATACATCAGATAAATAGATCTCCAAACTCCCATAAATATCAAATATAGTCCACCGAGTTGAGAAGGCCAAAGCACGCGCTCCTTTATAGCGCCTCAAATAAACTATTGAGTGGAGACTCATGCTCAACACTCCCTTATCTACTCCAAAAAATCAGTCCACCTAAAGCCATATGCTCATAATGTCACAAATAGTGGTGAGTACCCACAAATCCTGTAACACCCCTAACCCGTATTCATTGTCGAAACATGGTTTCAGAGTACTACTAAAAATTTTAGAACAATTTTTTAAATAATTTATTTAAATTACTATTCATTAATTGAGATCGTTCAAAACGTCCCTTGATTGGACCCTCGAGGTCCAATACGAGCATTAGAATCGATTCAGGACTTAATCGAGAGCTTTAAGAATTTTTTGTGAAATTTCAAAAATTTTCCAAAGTGCAAGACTCACACGCTCATGTGGTCCAAGGGACATGCCCGTGCTGGAAGCCATGTTTGACCCCGTGTAACTCTCTAACTTGTGCACACAGCCATGCCACGCCCGTGTGCTAGGCTGTGTGGTTAATTAATTTAATTCGAAATTAGGTGCAGGTTTCACACGACCAAGACACACGCCCGTGTCTCTGCCCATGTGCTCAATTCTGAGCATTCTGTTTCTCAAAATTAAGGTGTAGGGACATACAAACCAAACCACATGCCCATGTTACCAGGCTATGTGTCACACACAGTCTAGACTTATGCCCCTGTGTCTGCCCATGTGGAAAAATGAAGCCATTTCTAGCTTCATTTTTTACCCAAAATTTCACCCAAGACCTACACTTGAAACACACATCCAATACCAACCATTCCAAGCATTCAAATTAAACAATTCCATCATTCATCATGGCATACCATTACATGCATATGTGTTTGTAAACTTACCTTGGATTAACTTAGGCATTAACATCATTTGATCATATATACTTAACATATCACATATGAATATATTATAATAACCTACTTAATCATACCAAAATAAGCCATTTCTAGCCATTCCAATGGCTAGGTTACAAAACATCATTTTCAAGCCACTATTGGCCAAGTTGTCCTATACATGCCATTATACCAAAATGATTTTACTATATATACCCGAAATAAGCTAGCCAATAGTGTGACGATGCTCCAATGATCTTCCAACCTTCGTGAGCTTCCGAGCACTATAAAACAAGGAAATAAAATGGAGTAAGCATTACATGCTTAGTAAGTTTGTATAACGGAAACTAAACTTACCAATCCCTTTTATTAAATCTAAGCATACAACATTATGCTTACCATCCATTAGTAATATCGCCTAAACACATGCATTTCAATCAAACATGTTAGTCACCAAAAATCCTCATAACAATCAAGTAAACATAGATGAGTTCATCATGCAATATTATTTTAAGTCATTATCATTTCATCTCATAATTCTCATGCCATGTCAAGAATTTTATGTCTGTTGAATCATTGAAATTTCGATGGATGCTCAAGTAGTACACTCAAGGTGTACGATTCCATAATCCGTCAATTCTTATTCGAGGGTACCCATTAGGGCACTTAATCAAGGAACACACTCTCGAGCCACATATCGTACTACAGGATTACCAGTCCAGGCTAAATCATTTATATAACATATGCTCAAGAGAGCTCAATTAGGATTACCAGTCCAGGCTAAACCCTAATCGTAACGTATACTCGGGAGGTATTATATCAGGATTACCCGTTCGGGCTAAATCCTTTCTATAACAAGGCTAATAGGATTACTCGTCCAAGCTAAATCCCGTCAACAACAAATGCAGGATCTTATTCATTTCGAGAAAGCACATATAATCATCGGAATCCAATATTCAATCGAGACTTAACCCTTTTCCACCATTTCAAGCATGTATTAAAACTTTCATTATAGCATTCAAATAATGTACATCAATACAAGTCACATTTCATAAAAATACAACATTCAATTAAATATATTTACAAGCTTGATTAAGTTACACGAACTTACTTCGACACTTGTTCGCGTATAAAATTTACTAATCCAAAACCTTTTCTTTTCCTCGGTCTAACCTCGAATTTGTGTTGTCCGGATCTATATAAATAGCTTTAATCATCAATTTCACATATTTCATATTTATTTGGACTCAATTTACGTCTTAGGCAAAATTACCATTTTGCCCCTAACTTTTTCATAAATTTCAATTTCGTCCCTAGGCTCGAAAAATGAAACTTGTGCAATTTACTTCCTATTCCAAGCCTAACCAAAATTCTATTACAAAATTTACAGCACATGTATTCATAAAAATTCAAAATTTTTCTTCAATTTCACAAGTTTACATTTTAGTCCTTAAATCATGTTTTCATAAAAAAATTACTTTGTAAAAGTTGTTTATCTATCAACAACCTTTCATTTTCTACCATAAATTTCTAATTTTCAGCATATACATCCATGACCCATTTTCCATACTTTGATAACTTTTCAAATTAATCCCCCAAACAGATAGTTTAAGCATCCCGGTTTCAAAAATATCAAAATTACTAAAAACGGGACAAGGGAACTTACCCAATTAGGCCATGAAAGTTTGTTCTCTCTCTCCTAGGGTTTCCATGTATATTAGGTTGAAGAAGATGAGAAAATAAGATGATATTTTCTTTTTATCATCTTTTAATTAATTATTTATTTCAATTTCCAATTTAGTCCCTACTCTTTTTTAATTTTTTCATGGATGAGTCACCAAAAATCTACAAACTTTTCTTTAATGGTCCAATTACCATATAAGGACCTCTAGTTTTGAATTCCATAGCTATTTAATCCTTATAGCTACTAGAATTCAACTTTCGCATTTTATGCGATTTAGTCATTCTCGTAATTAAACACTTAATTGATAAAATTTTCGTGTCAAAATTTTCACATGACATGTCTATCATAATACGGACCTTCTCATAAAATAAAAATAACTTTTATTTTGGGGTCGAATTTGTGGTCTCGAAACCACTGTTCCGATTTCACTGAAAATGGGCTGTTACAAATCCTATGGCATGCCAACTATATTCAATGGACCCACCATGCATGTTGCCAATATATTCAATCAAACATAGCATATAAATCAGTTGTTATTATGCTCAATTTAATGTGACAAAATGATTATGTATAACTTGTAACATTGCCATTTAGCATCCAATTAAGTCAAGCAATTCATTTGCCAATTTCCTATATTCACTTACCAAATGTAATACCAACATATCGTGCTAAAAAATTTCAGTACACATGCTTAAAATCATCCTTAAAATTAATCTAATTAAATAGCACAACACCACCCAAAAACTCACTTATCATTTCTTTTTCAATACAAAATCAATTTCTGCACATTTAATACCAATCTTGCAAAATCAACCATTCATCCATAATTACTTAATTATAATCATTAATTAAGGTACTAATTAAACATAATTGAGGGTCAATTTATCAAATCGCCCTTAAAAACACTCACCACACAATTTTATTATACCACAACAAGTGATCAACTAGGCAATTTCAAGCTTCAATTCTGGTTATCTTGGACCTCTTCAAGATTCGGAGCTTCAACAGAGGTAAAGTAGACATTACCACCTTTCCAATACTATAATAAACATAAATTTTAATTAATTATACTAATCGAAATTCTTTTACAAAGATACCTTATCGAATTTGTAACATCAAGTCAAAAACTTGGTTCCTCACAAAATCGATCTCTCCGGCCCTCCTAATCACTTCCAAACATCAATACTAGACCAAGTACACACAAGGGCGAAGCCAAGGGCGCTGACATGGGCCCCGGCCCCCTTAAAATGTAAATTTGCTCTTTTGGCCCTTAAATTTTTTTTGAAATTTTAAATTAGTAAAGGTAAAATTACACTTTGGCCACCCTAAAATTATAAAATTTCGATTTAATCCTTTACAAGTTATAAAGATATAAACTATAAAAAATTAAAATTTTATCCGCCCCCTAAAAATTTGTTCTGCCTTCGGCCCTGAATACACATATACTAAGCATCAATTTCACAAAAATTCGGAAAATCGGTTCATAAATATGATGAAATTTAGATTTTTTCAAATTACCACACAAATCATGTTTAATCTTGATAAATAAGATAAAAAACCCTTTTAATAGATCCGTTTTGAGTTGGAACATCCATTGATTTGTGGATTTCCTCTCAAAATTCAAGATCTACCATTAAAGCACGTTATGTTCTTGGAAAAGATGATATTGATAAAAATTCCTTTAATTGACCCTCAAATCATGTAAAAATGTTTCTAATCTTCATAAAAACAAGTTTAGGATTGAAGATTACCTTTGATTTGCTCTAAATTCGTTGACTGAAAGTCTTGATTTAAGAAGCTTGAGAAATTTCATAATATTTTTGGCTAGTTTTAAGAATAATTTCGGGTGAATTGAGAGAGTATTTTGAGAAGGAAAATGGTTGGATCTATTCTCTGATGATAGATCTTTAAAACCATGCGAAGAAAACGAAATCTATAGCTCTCCAATATGATGTAATTAGTGTGAAAAGTAGGATAGATGCATTATTTTTAGAACTGAAACAACCCACAAAAAATTTAAAAATTGGGAAATTTGCCTAATAACCACTCCCATATTTTCCTTACTTTACCAATTGATCATTACCCTCCAAAATTCTGAATTTTAAGGCTTATTTGCCAAATAAGTACTCCAAAATTTCTCTTATTTTTATAATTAAATATAATTTAATTAATATTTAAATTTAACTCAAATTAACCCCAATAAAAATTATTTTAAAATTCTTTTTCAACCCAAATTAAATATTTTCTCTAATAATTATTTAAAATATTTAAAATTAAATTTCCAAAATATTTTTATTTTTTCAGATTATTGTTTACTCAATTTAAAATGAAATTAACCTCTTAAATTAAATTAAAAATTACTAAAGACCCTATAAATTCCTACTTAAAAATATACCCGAAACTTCTAGACCCGGTTTAGGGATATTAAAACTCTCCCCTTCTAAAAATAAATTTCGTCCTAGAAATTTACCTGAATCAAACAGATACAAATATTGACGTTTCATTACATCTTCCGACTCCCAGGTGGCTTTTTCAGTCTTGTGGTTGCGCCACAAAACTTTCACCAATGGAACCGTCTTATTGTGTAGCACCTTAACCTCACGATCTAAGATCACAACCGATTCCTACTCGTCTGAAAGATCAAATCGAACCTTGATCTCTTCAACAGGAACAATGTGAGAAGCATCAAATCTGTACTTCCGTAACACGGAGACATGGAAAATGTCATGAATACGCTCTAGCTCAAGCGGCAACAACAAACAATAAGTGACTAGTCCAATACGTTTGGCAACCTCATAAGGGCCAATGGACCTCAGACTGAACTTAACCTTCTGCCCAAACCTCAGAACTTTCTTCCACGGTGAAACCTTTAGAAATACCTTATCACCAACCTGAAACTCAATGTCTCGATGTCTCATGTCAGTGTAGGATTTCTGTCGATCAGAAGCAATCTTCAACCACTCGCAAATAATTCTCGTCTTATCTTTAACCTCCCGAACCAACTTTAGACCCAAATTCCTCATCTCCTCCACATCGGACCAACAAAGAGGAGTCCTACACCTCCGACCATAAAAAGCCTCAAACAGTGCCATCTGAATACTTTTCTGATAGCTATTATTATACGCAAACTCAGTTAACGACAAGTGACGACCCCAGTTACCTCTAAAGTTATTAACACAACTATGAAGCATGTCCTCTCTGACTGACCATCAAACTGGGGATGATAAGCTAAACTGAAATAAAGCTTCGAACCTAAAGACTCATGCAACGCCTTTCAGAATCTTGAAGTAAACTGCAGATCTCGGTCTGATATGATTGAAACAGGAAGTCTATGAAGATGAACAATCTCTCAGATGTAGAGCTCAGATAACTGATGCAGACTAAAATTCGTACGAACTGGCAAAAAATGTGTAGACTTCATAAACCTATCCACAATCACCCAAATCGAATCCTTACGTATCGGAGTCAATAGCAAACCCGAAAAAAACCTATCGTAATCTGCTCCTATTTTCACTCTGAAATCTGAATAGGCTGAAGCAAACCCAATGGATGCTGATGTTCGGCTTTCACCCACTGACAAACCAAACATATCGCAACAAAATTGGCAACATCCTTCGTCAACCTAGGCCACTAATCTAGAACCCAAAGATCCTGATAGATTTTATTCCTATCGGGATGCATAGTAAAAATACTGCTATAAGCTTCGGTAAGAATCAAATGCCTCAGATCATTCTCTTCCAAAATACACAAGCGACCTCGAAAACACAGAACACTATGAGAGTTGAGATCAAAATCCCCTTGAACACCTGACTCAACTTGACATATCCGACGAGCCAAACTCTCATCGAAAGGCTAAAGCTCACGAATCTGTTACAAAAGAATCGGTCTCACTTAAAGTTCAACCAACAGACCCCCATCATCAGAGACAAACAACCTCTCAAACATAGCCCTCAAATCAATTAGAGACTTGCAGCTCAAAGCATCTGCAACTACGTTCCCCTTCCCTGGATGATACTCGATCGCACAATCATAATCTTTTAGTAACTCGATTCAGCGCCTCTATCTCAAGTTCAACTCCTTCTGGGTTAGGAGGTACTTAAGACTCTTATAATTGGTGTATATCACACACCTTTCACTGTACAGATAGTAATGCCAAATCTTAAACGCGAAGACTACGATAGTTAACTTCAAATCATAAGTCAGATAGTTACACTCATGCGGCCTGAACTACCCCGACGTATAAGCAACTATCGTACCTTCATGTATCAACACACAACCTAGTCCCGTATAAAAAGCATCGATGTAGACCACATACTTCTTACTGGATACCAGCTGTGTTTGTAACAGCCCGATATAAGGCCTAGTCAGAATAGTGGACTTGGGACCACAAATCTGGAGTCGAATAAATTATCTTATTATTATTTTAGAGTCATTGCATGTTTATATTAGTGTATGAAAATTTTGGTGAGTTAATTTTGACGTTCTTGAGCTCAATTGGGAAAAAGGACTAAATCGCATAAAATGAAAAAGTCCTAAATTGATAGCTAAAAGTGTCAAATAGCTAAAGAATTAAAATTGGGGGCCTTTAAAGGGAAATTAGACCCTTAGAAATAGGGTGGTCGGTCATAGGGGACAATGAATTAAAAAATTTCAATGTTAGGTAATTGATTTTTTTTTGACTTTTTGACTAAAGTAGAAATCAAATAATCGAAGGATGATATCACCCCTTTTCACCTCTCTTTTTTCACCGATTTTACCAGTAAAGAAATGGGGTTTTAAGAGCTTGAAAATTCAACAACTTTAAGCCTTCACAAGTAAGTGGTTTTTATGGCTTTTCTTGAATATTTTTGTACTTTTGAAGCATAAGCTTTCAAATGAGGATACTATTTTGCAAAATAATCAAGAGTGTAGGGTTTTTCCATGAAAGGGTTTGTAATGTTTACTGAGTTTTTATGGAATAAAATAAGTCTTGGGTGTGTTATAAACAACTTTTGTGAAAGGTGTTAGCATGAAAACACCTAAAAGGACCATTTTACATAAGTTATAAAATAGATGATAAATGTGTGAAGTAGTGGGAATTTTGAGTTTCTATAAGAGTAGAAAGTGTTCAGCTAGGCTTAATATATGATGAAATTCGATAAAAATCAATTTTTTGGGCCTAGGGGTAAAATGGTCATTTTACCAAAGATATGGATTTTCGATGCTTAATTTTATTTATTGACTAAATAAGTGCATTTTTGCGATTATAGACCAAGAATTGCCAAATCTGAACTTAAACTAGGGGAAAGCCAAGCAAATCGATTAAATCGACTAGTCGCCACATTTTGTAATCCGAGGTAAGTTGCATGTAAATAATACAACTACAATGTTAATGTATGTGTTGAATGGTACTTGAATTTAATATAGCATGAATTTCTTGATTGTGGAATTGAGAAAGCATGATAGTAATAGAAATAGTAGAGTTTCCGTTTGAACCTAAGAAATAAATCGGATATTCATGCCATAACATATGGTTATCGTGAGCTAGTGTAAGACATGTCTAGGACATGCATCGGTCTTGAGACATAAGCCAGTGTAAGACATGTCTGGGACATGCATCAGCTATGAGATGTGTTAGTGTAAGACCATGTCTGGGACATGGCATCAGCACAGATATGCTAGAACTTGTGTAAGACTATGTCTGGGACATGGCATCAGCACCTGACCCCATGTTTGAGGTGAAATGAGTATTCGATTATGTTCCAAATGGTCTAACGGTGAAAGTATGATTTCAAGTTAAAAAGGAAAGTATAACCGTGTTATGAGTGGTACAGGTACCTATATGGTATATATCAAATGTGAGCTCAATATATGTTAAATAAGGTGTATTGAATATTGATAAGTAAGTTTTGCTTATGCCACTTGTGTATTATGGTACTTGTTGATGAATGGTAAAGTTATGTTGTATATTTATTTATATGCAACTTACTAAGCTTTACTCCCTCTCCTTTTCTGTTTTCTTATAGTGCCACTTATCTAGCTCAAGGACCAACGAAAGTTAGAGATATCGATCACACTATCAATCGAGTATTCGGTATAGTTTTATTTATATTTTTGAATATAGCATGTATAAGGAACTAGACTTGTGTTATGTGTTATTATTAATTTGGCCAAATGTGTTGGCATGGGATAAATCCCTCATTTTGTATTAAGCCTTGAACGATGGCTAATATTCATTTATATATATATATATGCAAAGATGTTATTTTCATGGATGAGTAAAATGCACAAATGGAATATTATTTATTGTGGCTGATTTGGTTGCATGAGATAACCTTATATTGGTTTTGGTTACCATTGTGTAGGTTGTGTAAATAAGGGTGGCTAAGAGGCTTGGTAAATAGCCTTATATTGTCCACACGGGTAGACATACGAGCGTGTCTAGGTCATGTGTGACCCACGGTCTGTCCTATGGGTATGTGGTCCGGCCTTGTGTCCCCTGCACGTAAAAATTTCAAGTCAATATGCATGATAGTAAACACACAGGTAGAGACACGACCGTGTGTCTTAGCCGTGTGAGGGACATGGCCTAGCACACAGGCATGTGCCTTGGCCATGTGACATTTTGGGGATACTGACGTTAGAAACAAAATGTTCATGTTTTTGCACACGGGCTAGCACACAGGCGTGTCGTGGCTATGTGAAAGACACGGGCCAGGCACACAGGCGTGTGCCAGGCCGTGTGAAAACCCGTGTGAAAACCCTTATAGGTGTGCATTTAGAATTAATTCTATACGGGTGGAGGACACGGGCGTGTCCCTATATTGCTTAGGCCGTGTGAGCCATACGGGTCATCAGCACGACCATGTTGACATGGCCACACGAGCGTGTTACCCTTCTACACGGGCGTGTGCCCTGTTTCAAAGTCAAATTTTCTATAGATGGTTTAAGAACTCAGATTGATACCGAATAGTTTTCTATGCTCGATTTGGAGCTCATAAGCCCATAATAAGAAGTTTAAAGTAGAAATTGAAAAAGTTCAAATTTGGACCAAGTCTTGGTGACTTGGAGAACGTTTGTGTGCATGAGATCGAGTTAGGTAATGCCTCATATTCTGCTCCGGTGTAGGTTACGGGTATGGGGTGTTACAGTGTCAATACAGGCACTTCGATCAAAATCGACTTCAGCTTCTCAAAACACTGCTGCCTCTCATCAGTCCACTCAAAGGCAGTGTTCTTTTGAAGCAACTTCGTCAAAAGAGCAACAATGCTGGAAAACCCCTCAACAAAGCAACAGTAATAACTAACTAACCCCAAGAAACTTTTGACTTCAGAGGTAGTCCTCGACGGCTTCCAATCCAAAATCGCCTCAACCTTCTTCGGATCAACTTGAATACCCTTAGTTGAAATGACATGACTAAAAAAAGCCACTTCACGAAGCCAAAACTCACACTTGCTCAACTTCACATGCAACTGCTTCTCCTAAAAAACTTGTAAAACCACTTTCAGGTGCTCATCTTGCTCATTCTCTGATCGAGAATACACAAATATATCATCTATGAAAACCATTATGAACCAATCCAGGTAGGAATGGAATACTTGATTCATCATGTCTATAAATGTGGCAGGCGCATTCTTCAACCCGAATAGAATGACAAGAAACTCGTAATAACCATATCGAGTCTTGAAAGTAGTCTTCATCACATCCAAATCCTTAACCTTCAACTGATAATATCAAACCTCAGATCAATCTTCGAGAAAACTGAAGCTCCTCAAACTAGTCAAATAGATCATCAATCCTCGGTAGTAGATATTTATGCTTGATAGTCAACTTATTCAGCATGAAAAAATCGATGTACAACCTCAAAGTCTCATCCTTCTTATTCACAAACAACACTGGTGCTCCCCACAAAGACACACTAGAATGACAGAAATGTGCAAGTGTATATAATCGCAACAAGTAATAAAGTGACAAGTAGGGGTGAGCAAAATTCGATTCGATTAGAAAAAATAGAAAAAAATTTGAATTTCGAATTATTCGAATCGAGTTAATCGAGTTAATCGAATCAACGCGAATTTTTTTTCGAATTCCGAGTTCGAGTCAAGTTGAATTTTCGAATTCGAATAACTCGAATAATTCGAATAAACCGAATATAAACTATTTTTTTATTTTTTTAAAATATTAACCTTTTAATTCTTTAACCATTCCCCTAAGCCCATGCCCATCAGCCCAAAATTTTTTTCCCCCAAAATCCAAATTAAATCCCCAACCGGTCAACCCCCACCCAAATTCTAAAATTCTGTCGGTATTTTTGAAACCCCAAACCCCACATTCAATTTTTTCTTTCTGTTCTCTCCTCCAAGTCTCCACTCCACTTTCCAATCTCTATTTTTATTTTGAAACCCTAAATCTATCTTTCTCAAAAAGCCTGAAATAAACGCTCTTCTTCTTCTTCTTCTTCTTCTTCTTCTTCTTCTTCTTCTTCTTCTTCTTCTTCTTCTTCTTCTTCACATCAAAATCTTTACCTTCAAAAATCGAGTTGCTGTTGTTCTCTTCTATTTTAAACTCCAATTTGTTTCATTTTAAGGTAAGATTTATCTTGAAACTTCTTCCTTTGAATTCCTCATCTGCTTGAGTGCTTGACTGCCTCTACTTCTTAGTAATTTATTACACCCATTTTTAGTAATTTTTAAGTTTAATTCTTGTTGTTTATTGGAAGTGTTTAGTAATTTTAATATAACTATCATATTGCTTTGACGATTAATTTGGTACTTTATAACTTGAATATTTTAAATTTTAGAATTAGAAAAATCTTAAATATTATAAATTCTTAATTCCAACGTGCTAAACTCTAAAGAACCCAAAGGTTATTCTGCTGCTGCAAGAAATAATCCAATGGTAATAAAAATTAATTTTAAAGCCTACTGATCCAACATGAAACAGATTGCTAACACCAACATATGCATGCATTTCATAGCTATATCACTCAAGTTGGTAATGCATTTCATTGTAATTTTAAAGATGACTGCTAAGTAGTACTGATTAAGGTCTAGATATTTTATTTTAAGTTTTTCCTGTCTGATGCTTATTTTCACATGGATGCTTCATTCAAGAGTCAGTATAAAATTTTAAGTTAAATTAATTTCCATGGTTCCAAGTTGGATTGGCGGTATAAAAAAGTCACTCTATTCTCAATCGGTCTTTGCAAGTTGCAACTTGCTAAATATCGATATCCCTGTTTGTTTAGATTTAGATATAAGTAACGAATTTTGTTATCCGAAACTCAAATATAAACAATCAATGTAATTTATAAGTATATTCTTTTATTTTTAAACAAATCTATTATGTGCTTTGAATATTTTTAAATAGATAGGAGAATATTTAATTTATTCTACTGTACTATTATATTAATTAATTTTTAATTTAACCGATTTATTAGGTTTGATTTTAAATCAATTATTGGTCATGGTTAGTGATTGCAACAAATGTTTACTTGTAGATGAGTGATCCAAAGCGAGATGGTTCAACTCAAAGTTCACAAAATTCTTCCCCAAGTAAAGATGATCAAACAACAACCAATGAAAATGTTCGAAAAAAGATTACTCCAAAAGCATCTTATTGGAACCATTTCACCAAATTTGTGACTAAAGAGGGGGAGAAGAGAGCAAGGTGCAATACATGTGATGTTACTTACACCATGGAATCAACTTCGGGTTCTACAACGAATTTGAATAACCATTTGAAAATATGCCTAAAAAGACCTCAAGGTAATACTTCTAATCCGAAGCAATCAGAATTAGCAATTGTGAAGGTTAGCCAAGAAACAACGGATTTATCAACTTGGGTGTTTGATAAAGATGTTGTTAGAAAAGCATTAGTTCGTATGATAATTGTGGATGAACTACCTTTTAAAATTGTAGAGAGAGAGGGTTTCAAATACTTTCTTTCTATAGCCCGCCCACGGTTTAGTCTTCCATCTCGTTGGACAATTAGAAGGGATTGTCTTGATTTATTTAACTCCATGAAGAGTGTGATGAAGAACTATTTTGAAAAAGATATAAGTAGAGTTTGTTTGACTACAGACACTTCGACTTCATTGCAGATGATATCTTATATGGTTTTAACAGCACATTGGGTGGATGATGAGTAGAGGTTGCAAAAAAGGATGATAAATTTTTGCCCAATATCCGCTCATAGAGGTGAAAGCATAGGTCAAGCCATTGAAAAATGTCTTTGAGATTGGGGGATTGAGAGGGTCTTCACTATTACAGTTGATAATGCATCTGCCAATAGTGTTGCCATTGAATATTTGAGAAAGAAATTCAATCACCGAAATGCTTCTGCTGCAAATGGAAAATTTATTCATATGAGATGTGTTGCACTCATTCTTAATCTCCTTGTGCAATACGGTATTAAGGATGCTTCTGTGTCTATGGATCGAGTTAGAGGTGCTGTGAGGTATATAAGAGCATTACCATCGAGGTTGACAAAATTCAACCAACGGGTAAAAGAAGAAATGATAGATAGTAAGGCTCAATTGTGTTTAGATGTGCCTACTAGATGGAACTCAACATATATGATGTTAAAGGTGGCTGAAAAATATGAGCGTGCATTTGAATCATATGTACGTGATGACCATAATTTTTTCTTGATCTTACTGCTGGAGATGGAGTTCCTACATTTGATGATTGGGAAATTGTTCGAAAAGTTATAAAAGTATTGGAGCCTTTTTATCATCTTACATTGAAGGTGTCCAGATCTTTGCATGTTACCTCTCATTCACTTTTTGAAGTATTGACGGATGTGTATTGCCTTTTTGATGGGTGGCAAGATTGTGGAGATCTAGACATAATTTCTATGACTTCCAAAATGAGAGAGAAATATAATAAGTATTGGGGTGAAAGAAACAAGATCAACATGCTAGTTTACTTGGCAGTCATCTTTGATCTGCGATGTAAAATGAGTTTTTTGGACTTTGGAGTCAACTTGCTTTTTCCTAATGTTGCTAATGACATTATGAAAATGATTGATAAAGAATTGCATTGCTTGTTCAATGAGTATTCTTCTAATGCCGGGAGAATTCAATTGTTTGAAGGTAGATCTAGTTCTTTGACAAATCTTTGTAGTTCAATGGAAATAGATCAGTCAGAAATGAAAACGGGCTTAGCCAAACAAAAACACCTTAAAAAGAAGAAACAAGTTGGATTAGAAAGCAAATCTGAGTTGGATAGATATTTGGGTGAGGATGAAGAAGTAAACAATTCAAGTTCATTTGATTTACTGTTGTGGTGGAAAATGAACAGTCCTAGATTCCCTATTCTTGCACAAATGGCTCGAGATATTCTTGCTACTCCTATTTCAACGGTTGCCTCAGAAAGTGTATTTAGCACGGTGGACGTGTTCTCGATAGTTTTAGAAGTTCTCTAACTCATCTCATGGTCGAGGCTTTGGTTTGCACACAAGATTGGCTTCGAAAATCTAATGATGCCATCAATCTTGAAGATTATGTTGATGAACTTCAAACCATGGAAGATGGTAATACATAAATTTTCATTTATAAAATAAGCTTTTGTGTTATTTATATTAGTAATCATTCCCATAATTTAACTAATACTTTTGTATTTAAATTTGCTAGACTTATCCAAAATACCCGAAGAACAAGAAGGTAATATACTTAGTATTAGTTTATAAAGTTAAACGTTTATTTAATTTATTTTTGTGAACATTTTTCATCATTTAACTAACTCATTCAATACTTTTACTAGATGTTTCAAGATTATCAATGCCATTGTCAACGATGTTTGAAGCACAAGAAGAAACTTAAACTATTTTATAATGGTTCTTGAACTGATGTGTTATTGTTATTAGTTTAGTTTGGTTTGTTATTTTTGTTGGTTAATTGGACTTTTGTTGTGTTCTTTTTTGTTTACTTGTTTGGACTGGTGTAGGTTTCTATTATATTTTGGACTTCTACTTATGTTTTTTTTTATTATAATGTTGTTGTTTAGTTCGACTCATGTTTTTTACTTCGACTTTTACTTATGTTTTTATAATAATCTTGTTGTATTGTTTTTGTTGTTTATTTGGACTCATGTTGGTTATTTAGGTTGATGTTGTGTTGTTTTTATTTATTCACTTATTTATTTCAATTTCTGGTTGTATGATCATGTTTAGAAATTTTAAAGAAAATTGTTTTTTTTGAAAAATTTTAAAGAAAATCATTTTTTAAAAAATTAACTCGAACAAATATATTCGATTCGAATTTCATCTCACTCGACTCGATTCGAGAAAATTTCAAATAAAGTTAGGATGATAAAATTAGATTCGAAAACTCGATTAACTCGAAAATTTTTGAGTCGATTCGACTCGATTCAATCGAATGCTCACCCCTAGTGACAAGTAAATGTCGAGTTATTCTACCCACAGGGACTGTGAAAAGAATTATTTATGAATGCAATTTAAAACACTCTGGTGAAGAAAAATATTTTGATTTGAGGAGGTGATTAAAAACTAGGATTTTTAACTAAGTAAAATAAATAAATAGAAAATAAAAGTTCCAATGCACGAGTTCAAAAGATAATTTTAATTAAGATTGTGTTAGATTAATTACATTTCTTAACTTAGAATTATTAAACTCATGTTTATGTTGTTACGAACAAACTCATGGCAACTTGGTAATTTGCTAACTTATGAACATACTTACCTATCAAAATCCATTTATCTCTTGACTATATCTCTATGTAAATTCAACCGATTAAACAAATTTTATAAGCAAATGTGTTAATGCGCATACATACTTATGAAATTAAAATAATCTCTTGTACATATATCTATGCCAATTGAAACAATTAATTCAATCTCATAAGCACATAAAAGATTACATGAGGTAACAATATATTTCTACCTTGAAACAGTTTAATGACAATAATCTTGCAATTTATGCAAGGCTAATGTATCGTTAGATATCGTTGCTAATTTAATCCTCAGCTACCTTAGATGATTAAACATGCACTGATTAAGTATCGTGTCAATTAATTAGAATTTCAATCCGTTTAAATAATTAATTCATTAGTTACCTTACAATTGTAATGCAAGAATAAGTTAGTCATGGATTTACTTAATCAAACATCTTACCGAGACCTATAACGACACAAACACAATTTTAATAACTCAAGTAGTCAAAATGCAATCAACCTAACACGAATTCAATTTAAGCCATATTAATTAAATTAAACAATTCAACATCTCAAATATTCATAGACATGTTCATCATAACAACAAAATTAAAAGGATAGGGAACAAGAATCAAATTTGATGTTTTCTCCGTAGTTTGACTAGTTTGCTCCACTCTTCCTTCTCCGCTTGTTCTTGTCGAATCGAGGCTTCTACGAACACTTGAATGTTGCTCCAAATGGTGGTTGATTGAATCTTTTTCAAGAGGTGAAATTGGCAAGGGAATAGGGGAAGAAAATGAAGAAAAACGGAAAGGAATGAAGAGAGAGAAATGAGAGAAAATGGAAGAGATGAGAAGGGTTGAGATGTGTGTGAAGTGAGCAGCCAAGGGGGGTATTTATAGGTTGAGAAGGCTGCTAAAAATATCCAAAATCAGTAGCCAAAGACTCCCCCCATTGCCGGCCACACATGTGGCATGTTTGAAGATTTCAAATATGCTATTTTAAAGTAGGGGAAATCTAAAAAGGCATAAATAGTAGAGGGATTTGAATGCAATTTGAAGGAGCCAAATAATCAGAAAAGAAAGCTAATTGGGTTAGCATTTGGGATGGCTTTGGGCTGCCCAGTGCTCGGTTGGATCGGTTTTCTCAGTTCAGCTCAACTGGGCCCCTTTTCATAATTAATTAACAATAAATTATTTAACCTAAATTAAATTGGATTAAAATTAAAATTAATTATATTATGAATTAATGCACATAATTTGGACTGTCTTAGGCTGAAAAAATTAATTTGCCTTGATGCTTCAAAATTGCTTTTCGATTTTGTGTTTCTAATAGTGTCTACTGAACCATTTTTCGCCATTTGTGCAAATCTGTTGAAAATAATCAAAATTAATCAAGATTTGATATAAAATTAATTAAAATTCAACATGTTCATAATTTGGGTACAATTTAATTATTTTATAAATATTGTTTATTTTTCGACACAAATTTTACTAAAACTGCATGAATTTAAGTTAAAAAGAGCATGAAAAGTGTGTACATTTTCGTGTTTCTACACACTTGAACGAATGAACCCACGATCCAACAACTCTTGCAACTGAAGTTTCAACTCTATCAGTTCCTTAGGTCCCATGCAATCAGCGCAACAGACACTGGAGGAGTACCAAGATAGAGCTCAATACCGAAGTCAATTTCTTTATCCGGCAGCATACCAAGCAACTCCTCAGAAAACACATCCAAAAAATCATAGACAGCCAGAATATCATCCAACCTCATCTCCTTACTATCGACATTTAGGATATATGCTAGATAAGCTTCGCAACCTTTCTAGACCAACTTATCAACACGAAGTGAAAAAATCACATCCGAAAATAACTCAAATTTCTTACCACCAAAAATAACTTCTGAACCGCCAGCACTACACAGAGTCACCAACTTCGCTCGCAATCCACCTTAGCCCGATGCTCAGACAACCAATTTATACCCAGAATGATGTCGAAACCCTAAAATAGCAACTCAACTAGATTAATTGGAAACACATGTCCCTAAACCATCAGAACACAACAACGATATACTCAATCCACCACTACATTATCACCTAAAGGGATCTTCACCATAACACTCGATCTAGATGTTCCTATAACAATCCCTAACTCTCTAGCTACGTTTCTTAGGATAAACGACCTCGTCACACCAGAATCAACTAAAGCTAGCAGAGAAAAAGACTGTAGTGTGAAAGTACCCACGGTAACATCAGTGGCCTCTCTAGTTTAGGGCTCCCTCATTACATAAACTTTGGCTAGACCACCATTACCACCTTGAGCAGCACCCGCTGACAAACACCTCTACCACCATCACTTTTGCCACAACTTCTCCCTCGAGCTGGAGTAGGTGTAGCAGCAACAACAGCGATAAATTGATTGCGTACAATAACGGCTCTCCTCGAATAGTTACTCACACGGTGCTCCATCGAACCACAGATAAGATAAGCATCCGTCATCCTCCAATACTCACCACGATGACGTCGACTACAATGCTCACATATCAGTCATAGAGCAGCCCCCTGATCAGCAGGGCCAGCCTAAACTCTCGTAGCATGTCTATCTTGACCATGACTACTAACAACACGCCATCTAAATATATCGAAATAACTTCTCTTACCCTTACGACCAGAACCACTAGCAGCCTCAGTTGACCTCTTAACAAGTCAAGACGAAGCAACTTAAGGCTCTTCCCCCAAAGTCTCCTCTAACGTATAAGCCTTCTCAACTAACTCATCGAAGACCTCAATATTCTAAGCAACCAAGTAGAGCTTAATCTCACGATTCAACCCAAACCTAAGCCTCTTACAACGGTTCATGTAACAGCCCATTTTTAGTAAAATTGGAACGGTGGTTTTGAGACTACAAATCTAATGTAAAAATATTTATTTTATTATTATTTTAATGTCTACGGTATGCTAGTAGTGTCGTATAAAAATTTCGTTAAGAAATTTTATCATTTGCATGCTTAATTAAGTAAAAATGACTAAATCATAAAAGATGCAAAATTAGAGTTCTATAAGTTAAAAGTACCAAATGGCTATGAAATTAAATGGTTAAGGGATTTATATGGTAATTAGACCATTAAGTTAAATAGTGGACAAAGATGGACATTAAATGGGTGAATTTTTAAGTATTAAACAAAGGTGAAAAAAGTAATTTAATAAATTAGTTAATTAAAAATAATTTAGCCAAAAGCTATCATCTTTGTTTTGTCCATCTTCCATAAAAAATTAGGGTGAAAAACACCATTGGATAGTCTTGAAGATTCGGCCAAGTCTTCTTTATGCATGTGAATGAATTTTCATCTCGTTCTTAATGATTTTTATGTTTTAGAAGTCGTTGTAGCTTAGTCTAGTTAGCCCAGGGACTAATTTGCAAAAATGCTAAAAGGTTAAGGTTTTGCCATGATTTTTTTCATTTGATTTTTGATGTTTGATTGAGGGAAATGAATCTTTGATGATCTATAAACAACTTTTGTAAAGTGATTTTTGTTGAAAATGTTAATTAGGGATTTATTTGTAAAATGTGTAAAATTCATGGTGAAATTGAGAAATAATGATTTGTATGAGTTTCCATAGGTTTATAGTGAATTTGGGTAGCTTAGTATGTGATGAAATTGCATGAATTTCAATTTACGGGCTTAAGGACTAAATTGTAAAGAAGTTAAAATATTATGGGTAAAAGTGTAAATTGCAAAAGTATGTATTTGGACTAAATTGAATAGAATGAATATTTAATGGATTGAATTTTCTTATTTACATCAAGTTAAGCCTCGTACGAATCTAGATTGAGGGAAAGATAAAGTATCGGTTTAGTAGATCCTATTTCGTTGTTTTTGTGATCGAGGTAAGTTCCTATGTTTAAATAGCGTTTTAATGTATTTAATTTAAATGTTGTTATGTTATTCATTATATCATGTCACAACAGAAATCCAACAATGTTACGACGAATATCGTGTCCCATTTGAACCTTAGGAATATATAGTGTACCCCTGTATGTGTTGTAACATTGACGAAAGTGGCCCTAAGTCCCAAAATTTCAAGGTGTGTCACGACATTGCACCTCAATGTCGCGACATTGGCACATTACTAGGGTGTCATAACACGGAACCCCTGTGTCGCGACATCAATGCAAATTTTTTCAAGGTTAACCTAACCCATTACATAAACCCGACAGCCAAACCCTTATTTTAACCGATTTCTAACCTAAAAACACCACTTTTAGTCAAATTTAAACACTCTAACCCTATTTTTAAACAACCTTTAACTGCAAAACATCTCAAAAACCTTTCAAATTCTTTTAACTTTAAAATCCCCCATTCTCCTCATCTTTTCTCATTATTCTTGCTTCAATCTCTATTTCTTTCTTTGTTTTCTTTTCTTTTGCATGTACAAGCTCTACATTAACTGTCGATTTGCAATGTAATTATACAAGGGACAATGAGCATTTGATATAATAAGGTTAAGGGTTCCTTTTAAAGTTCTACTATTACATTACATTATTGATTTAGGGAATATATGGCTTGAATCTTTAGTTCACTAGTCGAATATCTTTGAAAAGTGTCTAATAGGAAAACTAAATGAACTAATGAATAACAGGCACCGGTGGTTGCAAATCCCTCTAACTTTCCAAACCCAAATATCAAAATTTTTTTCTTAGAACTTCAAAGGAAGATATTCATACAACAAAGGGGTTTAAAACCATTGATGGTATTGTGTAAGGAGATATTGGCATTGGTTTGATGCCATATGTGAGAGCATTTTTCTGTAACCTCCAAAGAACTTATTGTAATCCCAGTAGTACAAGAATTTTATGTATCATTTAGGGATAGAGAGTCTAGAAGACCATACGAAGCTGTTTGGGGAAAGGTACCCATACAGGGCATAGATGTGCATGTCACCCCTAGGGAAATTTGTGAATTTTATAATGCTCCGTATTATGAATCCGATTTTGTCAAAAATAGTAATTTAGAATATTTTAAAGATATTAATATGGATAACTTTATAAACTACCTAAGAAGGGGTAGGGGTGATTGGAAGCACCACCCTAACATTGATATTCCCACTTCCTTTACTCAAACAATAACGTTTCCTATCCCAAAAATGTGGATGCAATTTTTATGCAATAGAATTGCATCTTGTAACGCCTCTTACCCATATCCAACGTCGGAATAGGGTACGAGGCATTATCGGACTTAAACTCAAACAACATTCAAAACCGAGACATGAATTTCCACTCAAATTTAAAACTTTTCGAAAACATTCATATTGTCTCTTAAACAAGCCTACAAGGCCCAAAACATGCATTAGGAGTGGCTCGGGACTAAACTGAGAACTTTAGAAAACTTCCCAACACTTAGAAAAATTTTCACCAAAATAGAGGTCACACGCCCGTGTGGCTTTGGGACACGCCTGTGTAGGTAGGCCATGTGGACACACACGCCCGTGTCCCTAACCCGTGTAACTCTCTGTTTATGACGTCATCAACAAATTGAAGTCACATGGCAAAATCACACGCCCATGTGATAGGCTATGTGGCAAATTTAATTTTCAAATTTTTTCATAAAATAGGTGCAGACTTCGCACGCCATGGGCACACGCCCATGTCCCTAGGCCGTGTCTATCACACGGCTGAGACACACGGCCGTGTCTCTGCCTATGTGGACAAAATAAGGCTATTTACAAAGCCATTTTGCCACCCTTACTTACACCAATCTACATAAAAAAAGCAACACCAATCCAAGCATATACATATAACCAAATCAACCACAAACAAGATATCAATACATCATTTACACATACCAACAACTATCATGCATAAACATCACATATTTTCCTTTCCATTCATGCCAATTTCATATTCATGATAAGCATCATCACATAAACATTCCAATAACCAATAAGAATAATATTAGCCAACTTCCAATGGCCATATATAAAATGAATCATTAACCATTACAATGCCAACACACTTGGCTAAACCAATATGACATGTAACAAAATGACCAAGTCCCTATACATGCCATACTCAAAATATTGAAACCAATTATCCCCAAAACAATCATTTGATAGTGTGAATTGAGCTCCGACGTCCCTCGATCTTTGAGCTAGCTTGGCGACACTATAAGGAATAGAAGGGAAAAAGGGAGTAAGCTTTTAATGCTTAGAAAGTTTGCTTTTAATGCTTAGTAAGTTTGCATGCAAATAATAAGCAACATAATCATACATTATTCATATAATTACTAAACATAAATTAGAAAAATTATCATCAAGTATTTTAGGCTTAGCTTACTCATTAGCACTCTTACCAAGAGTTCATCTCATACTAAAGTCTAGGGGTGAGCAAAATTCGATTCGATTCGATTCGAAAAAATCGAAAAAAAATCGAATTTCGAATTATTCGAATTGAGTTAATCGAGTTAATCGAATTAATTGAATCAACTCGAATTTTTTTCGAATTTCTAGTTCGAGTCGAGTTGAATTCCTGAATTCAAATAACTCGAATAATTCGAATCAACAGAATATAAACTATATTTTTAAAATTTTTAGGCTTTTACTAATTACTAAACCTAATTACCCTTAAGCCCAAATATTTTATTTTATCCCATTTTTCCCCACCCCAACCACAAGCCCGTTTGCCCAAAAATTTATTTTCCCAAAACCCAAACCCAATTCCTCCCCTAAGTCAATTCAAACCCCCAGGCCCCATGCCATGCTCTAGTAGCCAATTCCAATTAATTTTCTTATTCTCTCCAGACTTTATTTTTCACGAAACCATAAAATTAAACACTGTTATTCAAACCCCCCATTTCCACGAAACCTTACTCTATTTTGCTAAAAAAAAACCCTAAAATTAAAATCCTTCTTCTTCTTTTAGTTCATTCCAACCTTCAAATTAAAATCTTTACCTCCAAATCGAGTTGTTGTTCCTTCTGACTGAGGCACTTTGTTCGCTTCCATTTTAAGCTCAAGTTTTTGCATCTTTAAGGTTTGTCTTGACTCTTGAAACATTTTTGAATTATTGAAGACTTTATTTTGATTCAATGGTTAAATTATTGAAGACTTTGTTTTGAAGTATTAAAGACTTTGTTCCTTCTGACTGTTATAAATATAATGTGTTATTAAGTGTTATCTATTTCCTAGGGGTTTACTAATTTATAAGATTTTTTTAAAAACTTAGTTAATTAATTTTGTATTACTGGTTCAAGTTGTAATTATTAGATTCTCGTATGATTTTTATCCTTATGAATTAACTAATTTTTCTTCAATGATTGAAGAAGAAAAAACCTACAGCAGTGGGCAATGATAGGGGGTTTAAGGGATTTTAGCTTTATCCACTATTCCACTTAATGTACAATAACCCTTAACAAATATGAATTAGTATCCTTAGAATGTGTTATTAAGTGTTATCTATTTCCTAGGAGTTTACTAATTTATAAGAATTTTTTAAAACTTAGTTAATTAATTTTTATTATTGGTTCAAGTTGTAATAATTAATTAATTTTTTTATTACTGGTTCAAGTTGTAATTAGTAAATTCTCGTATGATTTTTATCCTTATGAATTAGCTAATTTTTCTTCAATGATTGAAGAAGAAAAAACCTATAGCAGTGGGCGATGGGGATTCAGGGGATTTTAGCTTTATCCACTTGATGTACAATAACCCTTAACAAATATGAATTAGTATCCTTATAAATTAGCTAATTTACTAATTACAACCCCAATAGATTTTATTAATTACCAAAAACAAAAATTGAACTAGTAACTGCCAATTAACCAGAAAATAGATGTTCATAAAATAATTTGAAAATGAAAAATCTATGTTCGGTAGATATAGAATTATAGATTATAGATATCTAGTAAGAAATTGGGCTACCTAACTAGGGGTGACCTATTGATAGGGTTTACTTTTCTAAAAGTAACAAGACACATTTTTAACTAAAATTTCCATCTTATTCTTTTTTTTTGTTTGTTTAATTTATGCTATTGTACTATTATATTAATTAATTTTTAATTTAACCGATTTATTAGGTTTGATTTTAAATCAATTATTGGTCATGGTTAGTGATTGCAACAAATATTTACTTGTAGATGAGTGATCCAAAGCGAGATGGTTCAACTCAAAGTTCACAAAATTCTTCCCCAAGTAAAGATAATCAAACAACAACCAATGAAAATGTTCGAAAAAATATTACTCCAAGAGCATCTTATTGGAACCATTTCACCAAATTTGTGACTAAAAAGGAGGAGAAGAGAGTAAGGTGCAATACATGTGATGTTACTTACACCATGGAATCAACTTCGGGTTCTACAACGAATTTGAATAACCATTTGAAAACATGCCTAAAAAGACCTCGAGGTAATACTTCTAATCCGAAGTAATCAGAATTAGCATTTGTGAAGGTTAGCCAAGAAACAACGGATTTATCAACTTGGGTGTTTGATAAAGATGTTGTTAGAAAAGCATTAGTTCGTATGATAATTGTAGATGAACTACCTTTTAAAATTGTAGAGGGAGAGGGTTTCAAATACTTTCTTTCTATAGCCTGCCCACGGTTTAGTCTTCCATTTCGTTGGACAATTAGAAGGGATTGTCTTGATTTATTTAACTCCATGAAGAGTGTGATGAAGAACTATTTTGAAAAAGATATAAGTAGAGTTTGTTTGACTATAGACACTTCAACTTCATTGCAGAGGATATCTTATATGGTTTTAACAGCACATTGGGTGGATGATGAGTGGAAGTTGCAAAAAAGGATGATAAATTTTTGCCCAATATCCACTCATAGAGGTGAAAGCATAGGTCAAGCCATTGAAAAATGTCTTTGAGATTGGGGGATTGAGAGGGTCTTCACTATTAAGGTTGATAATGCATCCGCCAATAGTGTTGCCATTGAATATTTTAGAAAGAATTCAATCATCGAAATGCTTCTGCTGCAAATGGAAAATTTATTCATATGAGATGTGTTGCACTTATTCTTAATCTCCTTGTGCAATACGGTATTAAGGATGCTTCTGTGTCTGTGGATCGAGTTAGAGGTGCTGTGAGGTATATAAGAGCATCACCATCGAGGTTGACAAAATTCAACCAACGGGTAAAAGAAGAAATGATAGATAGTAAGGCTCAATTGTGTTTAGATGTGCCTACTAGATGGAACTCAACATATATGATGTTAAAGGTGGCTGAAAAATATGAGCGTGCATTTGAATCATATGTACTTGTTGACCATAATTTTTTTCTTGATCTTACTGCTGGAGATGGAGTTCCTACATTTGATGATTGGGAAATTGTTCGAAGAGTTATAAAAGTATTGGAGCCTTTTTATCATCTTACATTGAAGGTGTCCGGATCTTTGCATGTTACCTCTCATTCACTTTTTGAAGTATTGACGGATGTACATTGCCTTTTTGATGGGTGGCAAGATTGTGGAGATCTAGACATAATTTCTATGACTTCCAAAATGAGAGAGAAATATAATAAGTATTGGGGTGAAGGAAACAAGATCAACATGCTAGTTTACTTGGCAGTCATCTTTGATCTACGATGTAAAATGAGTTTTTTGGACTTTGGAGTCAACTTGCTTTTTCCTAATGTTGCTAATGACATTATGAAAATGATTGATAAAGAATTGCATTGCTTGTTCAATGAGTATTCTTCTAATGCCGGGAGAATTGAATTGTTTGAAGGTAGATTTAGTTCTTCAACTAATCTTTGCAGTTCAATGGAAATAGATCAGTCAGAAATGAAAACGGGCTTGGCCAAACAAAAATACCTTAAGAAGAAAAAACAAGTTGGATTAGAAAGCAAATCTGAGTTGGATAGATATTTGGGTAAGGATGAAAAAGTAAACAATTCAAGTTCATTTGATTTACTATTATGGTGGAAAATGAACAGTCCTAGATTCCCTATTCTTGCACAAATGGCTCGAGATATTCTTGCTAGTCCTATCTCAATAGTTGCCTCGGAAAGTGCATTTAGCAAGGGTGGACGTGTTCTCGATAGTTTTAGAAGTTCTCTAACTCCTCTCATGGTCGAGGCTTTAGTTTGCACACAAGGTTGGCTTTGGAAATCTAGTGATGCCATCAATCTTGAAGATTATGTTGATGAACTTCAAATCATGGAAGACGGTAATATAAAAATTTTAATTTATAAAATAAGTTTTTGTATTATTTATATTAGTAAGCATCCCCATAATTTAACTAACACTTTTGTTTTTAAATTTGCTAGATTTATTCAAAATACCCGAAGATCAAGAAGGTAATATACTTAACATTAGTTTATAAAGTTAAATGTTTATTTAATTTATTTTTGAAAACATTTTTTATCATTTAACTAACTCAATCAATACTTTTACTAGATGTTTCAAGATTATCAACGGTGATTGAAGCACAAGAAGAAAGTTAAACTATTCTATAATGGTTTTTGAACTGATGTTAGTTTGGTTTGGTTTGTTATTGTTGTTGGATAATTGAGCTTTTGTTGTGTTCTTTTTTTTTTTTTGGACTGGTGTAGGTTTTTATTGTATTTTAGACTTTTGCTTATGTTTTTTTTATTACAATGTTGTTGTATTGTTTTTGTTGTTTATTTGGACTCATGAAGAAACTTAAACTATTCTATAATGGTTTTTGAACTGATATGTTATTGTTATTAGTTTGGTTTGGTTTGTTATTGTTGTTGGTTAATTGAACTTTCATTGTGTTCTTTTTTTTTGTTTGTTTGGAGTGGTGTAGGTTTCTATTGTATTTTGAACTTTTGCTCATGTTTTTTTATTTATAATATTGTTGTTTACTTCAACTCATGCTGTTTACTTTAACTTTTACTTATGTTTTTTATTATAATCTTGTTGTATTTTTTGTTGTTTTTTGGACTAATGTTGTTTATTTGGATTGATGTTGTGTTGCTTGTATTTATTCACTTATTTACTTTAATTTTTTGTTATATGATCATGTTTAAAAACTTTAAAGAAAATTATTTTTTTGAAAAATTACATAAAAATAAATAACGCTAGAGTAATTTTTTTTTAAACTTAACTCGAATAAATATATTCGATTCGATTCGATTCAATTCGAATTCCATCTCACTCGACTAGATTCGAGAAAATTTCAAATAAATTTAAGATGATAAAATAAGATTCGAAAACTCGATTAACTCGAAAATTTTTGATTCGAAAACTCGATTAACTCGAAAATTTTCGATTCAATTCGATCGAATGCTCACCCCTACTAAAGTCCATACTCATGAGTTTTATGTACATACCTATACCAACTCATAACATAGTTGCACACATTGTCATCTTTGAAATACTCTTCGGATTACTCGTTGAACACTTGGAATACTATCGGACACACGAAAGTCTTGCACATAAGTGCCACATATATAGCCAATGCTACCTCATATTTCATAACACATAGGGCTCACACTTGAGCTAATCACAGGCTTGCTCACACAAGTTGTCAGTCAAGATGTAGCTACATGGACTGCTCACACAAGCTGTCAGGTATCTACAACACGTGCCGGACTACCCAGCCATTGGTAGGACGTACATGACCAGCACCCGGATTCACATAAATCACATAACTCGTGGTTTCCTAGTGACATGTCACTTGTATCCTAAACTATTCCCAAGGTTCAACCGAGATTTTTCTCATCGTCAAAACTTTGTTGAATATTTCCATAGAAGCAATCATACAATTTATGCAATATTAAGCATTAAATACATAATATAACACTGCATTATTTACACCCAAACTTACCTCGGTACAAAATGGTAGGAAATGGACCTAATCGTCAATAACCTTGTTCTTCCCCCGATTAAGGTCTGAACTTCATTTTTCTTGATTTATAATAGCAAATTTAACTTATTTAATTATCATATTACTTAATGCTGTCCAAAAATTAACTTATGGCAAAATTATATTTTTACTCCTAAACTTTGACATATTTATAAATTAGTCCTTAGCTCGTAAAATGAAATGTATCAATTTTCTTTGTTACCCAAGCCTAGCCAAACTTAAATCATGCTCATAACAGCTCACATTTTTCATCAAGTCATATTGCTACTACCCATTTTTACAACTTTTACAAATAAGTCATTTTTATGCATTTTCACTAAAAATCACTTAGTAAAAGTTGTTTATCACACCTTAAACATACAATATCTTCCATCAAACATCAAAATACATGCATGTCACATATGGGTAAATTTTTAAACATGAACCCTACTTCAAAATAATTGTAGAAATAGATAAATCGGGTTACGAGGACTTCAAAAATATAAAGAACATTAAAAACGGGGCTAGGATGTACTTACAATCAAGCTTGAAAGATGACAAAACCCTAGCTATGGACTCCTTAAAAAATTCGGCCAAGGTGAAGAAGATGGACACCAATTTTGACTTGATTTTCCCTTTTTTATTCTTTTATTTACCAAATGACCAAAATGCCCTTTTTGCCAAACTTTAAAATTTTATCTCACCATGTCCATTTTTGTCCACTAACTTAAAAAATGGTCTAATTGTCATATAAGGACCTCTAATTTAAAATTTCATAGCAATTGGACACCTTTAACAAGTAGAACTCAACTTTGGCACTTTTTATGATTTAGTCCTTTTGACTAAATTGAGTGCCCAAACATCAAAAATTTTTGAATGATATTTTCACAGAATAGTTCCATAAAATTGTAGACCATAAAAATATAATAAAAATGGATTTTTCTATGTCAGATTTGTGGTCCTAAAACTACTGTTTCGACTAGCGCTAAAATCGAGCTGTTACACACCTACTCTAAATGTCTCTAATGTAAGTACTTTTTGAGCGGTGTTGTATGCAATCTTGAAGAAAAAACATGTATGTATCGATACGTGAATCTACCACTATATGAAGAGGTGCATCAATGGCCAGAAAGTTGGGGTCTTCTTCCCTCACTTAGTGACGGCCCTATATAGAAAGTCGGAGTTCCAATGACCGCAATAGAACAATCCATGAAGCGACCTAAAAGTGCAATTGGAGATTCGATGTACACATGGTATACAGAGATTCAGAGAAAATAAATATGAGATTAGAACAAACGTCAAAAAGAAAGGATGGTCGTCCCAACTTCATTAAAACAAAAAACAACATCAACATCGTGGAGAGACATAGAGGGAAGTTAGATTTTCGTTAAATATTTAACAGTATGAAGATTAAAAATAATATGATAAAATTAAAAAAAAAATAAGAAGATAAAAGTGGAGTGATTGGAGTATATAGGTAATATACTCAAGGCCCAAATTCAAAAAGATCCAATAGCCCATACTACAACAATATCCATTACAATCAATTGGAATCCGAATCAAAGAAGAATTGGGAAGGAAGATAAAAATAAAAATAAAAGGTGAAAATAAAACCGAACATAGGGTTCCGCTTCTCTTCTCTTCTATTAACAGAGATTGCCGTTGAAGACTTAAAAAAAAAAAAATTCAATAATGGCGAACTCAATGGCAAGGTCGTTCCTTCAGGTTGCGGCAACGGAGGAGGTTGCTTCCCCTCTTCGAGTTGTTCAAATCGAAGGCCTGGTGCTCTTTCATTCCCTCTTCTAATTTATTTTTAACCTAATTTTCTTTTGATTTCGATTATCTTATCAGTAAATGTTTTTGAAAAACTAGGTGATATTAAAAATAATCAAACATTGCAAGGAGTTTTCACCTGCACTGGTTACAGGCCAGCTTCTTGGATTAGATGTTGGCAGTGTTCTTGAAGTTACTAACTGTTTTCCTTTCCCGGTAATCTGGCAAATCTCCTTTTGTTTTTGAGAATTTTTTTTATTTGAATTAGGAAGTCTCATGTTTTATTCGTTGAGGCAGATCCGCGAGGAAGACGAGGAGATTGAAGCTGATGGAGCTAATTATCAGCTTGAGATGATGAGATGTCTAAGGGAGGTTAATGTTGATAACAACACTGTTGGATGGTAATGTCTTTCTGCTTTATTTAATTTTTTGGTTGTTTGATTTTTACTTTTGTTAATTGTTTTTACTTGGTACTTTGAATTCAAGTATCAGCGTCGTATTTGTACTTTGTCATGTAAATTTTTAATCATGTTTAATGAGTTCTCTTATTTGATATGTGAATAATTTGTATTATATCGATTTTGAGGCATTTGTGTGTTTCTTGTATTCATGTTATTTTTCTGCGTGTTATGTTTGTGTGGTGTCTAGTATTTCCAAGTTTGGTAGTGGGTAAAAGTTAAATTCGAATTTGATTGAATCAATGGTCTATGATAATGAACATCCAAACATAATCTTTAATACTATTGCAGCTATTCATTGAAGGTAACTTTTTGTTTTTTGATTTCTTTGAATACTGGTGTTTGTTTTTCTGTAGTTTTTTTCTTTTGGAAACAGATAACAAACACTACATCAAGCTCAGCCTAACATTGTGTAGTATTTGATGGATGCGTTTTTAGATTTATGAAATTGGGCTTGGGTGTGAGTGTTGGATACTGGTATTTCCCAAGATGGGGGGGGGGGGGTATGTTCTATTTTTTAGGTTTTTCCATGTATTTGGAGGGTTCTTGGAGGATCATATCTCTATACCCATATCTGATTATGTATTAGACATGAGTGCATCAAGAAAAATGCGGAGTCGGAGCAACATAGTCTTATATGCTAATGGAGTTAGGAATAACAGAACTGTATATATGATTTCTGAGTCCTAATAGCTCCAGTAAGTTAAGAATTAATTGTGAATTCATAATACCATTATGGCAGCATCCATTGTATTAATCTACCTTAAGTTATGCTTATATTATGAGCCTTTCTGCTTTTATTTCATGGTGTGATCTTTTCCTTGTATATTTTCAGGTACCAATCAACAATTTTGGGTTCATACCAAACGGTGGAGTTGATTGAGACCTTTACGAATTATCAGGTATTTTTGAATTTTAGAGTGCCTCTTCACCTTTGTGTTATTTCCACTCAATGTGGGGAAATCTTTGCTTCAGATTAATGAGCCTTCCGTCCCTGCTTCTTTTAACTCAGCAAGAACAGCAGAGCTAGAATTAAAATGTAACATGGCAGACATGTCATTGCCTGTTAAAAGGAACATGTCCGGTTGTCCCTGCTTTAACATGAACTGGAGTAAATGAAACATCCTTGTCACCTAAGTTGACTTTTTATTTTCCTTCAACTATCCCTATCAGACATATTTCGACATGCCAAATATTTGGAAGAACTTTTTAAAAAGTAAAGTATGGCCATGTCATGCACATCTTTATTTGACCCTCTTCCTTGAATTTGAGCAACATAGCCTGATTGACTTGTTCCATGCTAGAAATAATTTTGGGAAATCTTTTGATAACATGGATTCCTATTTCTTTGTGATGTTCTGTGGTCAAGAATATTGGCTGATTCTCGTGAAACCATTACATTCATTCAACACCAATTCTTTTTATCCATTAACGTTTTAGAGGATTTCACAAAACCATTATTATTTAGTTTTCAACTTTGTTTCTTGAAACTCTTGAATTTTGTATAAAATTGTGCCTAATGTTGAGCATGACATTTTTCTTCAAGCATGGATAAAATTTTAAAATAAAAGCAAATGGTGAGGCTCTATGCCTTTTCTTTGAACTTGCAACTTTGTGTTGCTTTCCATTTAAATTCACTTGTCAACTATAATTTCATTATTTTATTTGTATTTTGGAGTATTTATTTATCTGCTTATTTATTAACCCATGCAGGAGAATATTAGGAGGTGTGTGTGCATTATCTATGACCCTTCAAGGTCAAATCAAGGTGTCTTGGCTCTCAAGGCTTTGAAGCTATCTGATTCTTTTATGGAACTTTACCGAGCTAATAACTTCACTGGAGAGAAGTATGGTTTCTCCTTGCTATCAAAAGCTATAAATATCAAATTCATATTGTCTGATATTAGTAATGGCCTCTTTGCTGTTATAGGTTGCGGGAGAAAAACTTATCATGGGTCGATATTTTTGAGGAAATTCCTGTAAGCTTCTAGGGCTTCAACTATTTACTATTTCATTGAAATAATGCAATTGATTGTAGAGCTTCCATATCCATTAGCATTATCTTTTATTAAATAACCATGATGCTCAGGATTCAAATAAGAGATGCATTCCTGATAACTATTCTGCATATGACGAATGACTGATTCTTTCAGCAGAACTAAAATATGCTGCAAGTAGGGATAGCAGCATTTGATATATGCATTTTTTGTAATATCTGAATCCGAATCTTCATAATTGCCATAAAATGTGTTTGAGAATCCTTGAGGTTATCATAACTTATTTTATTACACTCAGAATGGCATTGATATGTAAAATTGATTGGATGAGTTGGTAGATTAGGATTTCTTTACGTTCACCCAAAATAGTGTATTTTGCAAATGTAATAAACATGGTTCCCACTTTTATGTTAATGTCTGTGCTGCTTTTTTTTGTTCTTTGGACAGATCAAAGTCTCAAATTCTGCACTTATCAGTGCCTTTATGACTGAGCTGGAATCTGATACACCGGTCACACAGGTGAAATATATATTGTTGATTGAATAATTTTCTGTAGTGCTGTTGTAAAAGAGTTTGTACTGTATCTTATTCGTACTTTGGGGTGGGCGTTGAATATTGGTGTCTGAGATGGGTATGATATATATTTCTAAGTTTTCCTATATATTTGGAAGATTATCCTCCTATATATATGTTTGAATATGTGTCGGGCATAAATGTCAGATATGGATACTTGGGGAACATGAAGAACTGAACTAATATACTTTGTACATGTGAAATTCGCTTTCTTTTGACAGTAATTCTCTGTTTTAGTGTGATTATGACCGTCTGCAATTGTCAACTAAACCATATATGGAGAGGAATGTGGAATTTTTGATCGAATGCATGGATGATTTGTCAATGGAACAACAGAAGGTATGCATTTGGCATTCCCCTTTATCTGACATTGTACTTCTACCGTTAGTTGTAATTTTATGATTTAACATAATTGCCTTTTATTTTATTTGATTATACTTTTTTCTCGTTTTGCAGTTTCAATTTTACTATAGGAGTCTGTCACGACAGCAAGCCCAGCAACAGGCATGGCTTCAGAAAAGAAGGTAGTATACTTAAGCTATCCATGTTATTCAAACAAACTCTTCTAACCTTTTAAATGATTTTCCTGGGAAGAGGGGGGAAATGTAGAACAAAATCGTCTAGTAAATTTAAAGGAATTGTTATCTAATTTCTGCTCTCGAATTTTCTGGGGCTCAAAGCTTTCAAGTCGAATTAGTTGAAGAGTGTTCTTTTTTTAGGATTTTGTGGACCATAATTATTAAAAGTCAGAAAGATTAAAGTTCTCACCTCTCTTTTACGTATTATATGGTCAGGCATTTCTTAGAAAATAAATTTTGTTATGCATGTTTGTTTTGTATCTATAGGACAGAGAACATGGCTCGAAAAGCTGCTGGGGAGGAGCCTCTGCCAGAGGAGGACCCCTCAAATCCGATCTTCAAGCCAATCCCTGAACCATCACGTTTGGAGAGCTTTCTCGTAACAAATCAAATTGCTAATTACTGCAACCAAATCAACGGGTATGTTTGTGTATTTTTGGCTGGTATTGTCTTTTAGGATAGCCTGACATCTCTAAAGCTCCAAGGCTTAAAAAAATGGATTAGCAGTTGAACCGGTGAGATCATCAGTTGAGTTCTAGATTCAGCTGGTTCAAATTTCATACCTGAAGAAAATGAGTAGAAATGATGTAATCTAGGTTTTTTGCAGGGTTGCCGGGCAAAACTTCAACAGATTGTATTTAATGAAGTCCTTGCAGGATAATTGATGGGGAATCAATCTTTTGAAGCATTTTGCAATTCGAGTAGAATTTTTAATTCATGACTAGCTGTAATATTCCTTTTTATGGATGAACAAGATAATTACTTTTGGTTTTTTCTTAAATCACTTTTTTTGTTATCACTATTTGTTTAGCTTTTACATACTAATGTAGGTGTTCATGGCTAGGCTTGTTTCGTCTGTATTATTACATTTCGGCCTATAATATTAGATTAAACATTTTAACATTTTGATCATATAATAGAGGAATAATCTATTCATTAAATAATTTTTGATTACTGGTGTAATCTTAAATTTTGGACTATTTTTTCCTTAATTAAAGTTTAGATTAATTAAAAACAAAAATATTTTTTCCTTATCAGTGAACTCCTACATTATAATTATAATCATGGTATTTTATTTAATAATTTATATATTCGTTAATTATAACTATATTTATAGTAGTAATCACTTTTCAAAAATTCTTACAATTAATTTATTTAAATAATATATAAATTTTAATAATAAGAAATAATTGTAATAATTTTGTTTAAAACTTTTTTTTATTATTATAGCAAGGAAAATTAAGTGAAATGCAGACCTGCCTATGGGTTGGGTTACCTGACTTGGCTCGAAGACTTATTCGAAAAGTGGGAGGGTTTGGGTAAAAATATAGGTCTGAAAATAAGTTTGGGTAAAAAAAAAAGGCCTATTTAGAAAATGGGCTAGGCCTTGGGTAAAACTTTTTTGGTCCGATCTCGGCCCAAATATACAAAAAATTGCTTTTTTTTTTATTGTTCTTGCTTTTTTTGTTTTTTATTATTTCACTATTTTGCTACAATTTCACTACAATATTGCTACTATTTTATTGTTATTGTTTGGATATTTTATAACTTTTGTTTTATTGATAATTTTGTTACTATTTTAGATGCATTTGCTTATTAAGTTGCACTTATCTTAGTATTATTTAAGTATACATATTATTTTTTAATTTGTTGGGAAATATTTATTTTAATTTTTTTAGTATTTTTTTATGTATTCTATATGTTTTAAAAAAACATAAATAAATAAAAATCAATACTGGTCCGCCTAGGTTTCAACATTTTTATCCGGGCTAGACTCGGGCTTAATAAACGGGCTTAAAATTTTGGTTGGCCTAGCCTGAACCCAGTCCGACTTATGGACACCTCTAGTGAAATGTGCTTCTAGATAATATTATGTTCTGTCAACTAAACACCTAAATCTTACATTCTAACCAAATGAACCAAGTAAAATAATCTCACATTCCACTTATAATGTTATATTCCCTTAATCTTACTACGGAATGTAATATTATATTCAATGAACCAAACATCCCATTAGGATGTATTTGGCTCAGAGGAAAAACGGAAGGATGGAAAAATGGAAAGAAAATAAATTGAGCGATTCTACGTGGTAGGAAAGAAAAGTGAAGAAAAAAAATGAGAGGGATATGTTCAAACTAATATAAATTTTTAAAATTTCTAGTTTTAACTTTACCAAGCAATTGAAAAAGAATTTTTTTTTTCTTTTAGTTTTTCATCTTTTATATCAAACACATCTATGGAAAGAAATAAAAAGAATTATTTTCTATATTTTTATATTTCAATCCTTCAAAATTTTCATCTTTCTAATTTTTTTCACTCTTCCAAGCGAGGTCTTAATAGTTTTTTTTTTAATAAAATTAGGCGTTTGACATATTAATGAAATGGATCATTTTAAGGGTTTATTTTAACAACATTTGTAATAACTAGACCTATTCATGGGTCAAACTACCTACCCAGGTCTAAAGGCTCGCTCGTAATTTGAGAGGGTTTGGATAAAAATATTAGATTTGAAAAATGGGCTTAGGTAAAAAATAAGGCTTATTTAAAATAAGGGTCGGGCTCAGAATTGAACATTAAAGGATAATGGGGCTGATTGGGTTATGGTGGATGATGCTGTATCAGTGTCGAGCAATGATGGCTTTGGAGATGGGAGTAATAGATCCTATAACCAAAATTGTCCTAAGTTTGATGGGCATGATTTTTGGATTTGATGGTCTAAGATGGAACAATATTTTGAAGGGGAAGCAATGCCTGATATTGCTAAGGTTCAAATAATGATGCTTAAGCAAGAGAGGAAGATGTTGGATCGATATCATTTTTCACACAATAGAGGGGTGGATTTCACATGTTGGAGTGAGATTCATACCTGCAGCAATTGAATGAATGATTTAGATCTAACTTTTCTCAATAGAGGGGGTCAGTTGAGCACTACAGTGATGAGTTTGTTAGTATTCTTCATCAGTTGCAACTATTAGAGTCATATGCTCTTAGCATATTTTCTAGCAATTTGAAGAGATTTTTTAATATTTGTGTTTATTTAAGCCTAAGATATTGATTAAGGGTTTTCTTATGGCTAGACAAGTGGAAAGTATCTTGATTAGTAACTAGAGAAGAATTTTCCCTTATATTTCTTCTTCCTATGCTAGAACTAGTACTTTATTTTCTAATGCTCCATCTACTCAAAAGTGCTCTAATGGTTTTAGTGCTTTACTACTAATCTAGGTTCAATATCCTTTAAATTTAGGTTTGGTGGGCATAAAGCTAATACCAAATTACCTTCACATTTTGACATTGAAGAGAGGAAGAAGAAGGGCTTATGTTTTTGGTATAGAGCCAAGTTTGTTCCAAGGCATAATAAATGAACTAACTCTCAATTGTATCAGATTTTGATTGAGACCCATCATGAAGGGGATAAGAGGGGAGTTGCAAGAATGTGATGAACATTTAGATAGTAGTCAATAAGATAATGGGGAAGATGAGTTACCTATTTTTTATTCATATGCGATGCAAATGTCCCATGGAAATGACACAGTGGGACTTACAACCAAAATTGGTTCCAATTAGGTGTTCGTGTTGGTGGATTCAATGAGCACTCATAACTTTGTTGATGGAGCACTAGTTTGAACTTTGGGGTGTCCAGTTTGGAAGCAATATTAGTTGAAGGTGGTAGTTGCAGATGGAGCTTTATATACACTGGAAGCTTGTGCAAAAAAGTGAATTAGGAAACACAAGGTACTCAGTTTGTCATAGACTTCTTAGTGCTATGCTTGAAAGGATGATATGTAGTTGTAAGCATACAATGGTTATTGACCTGCCGCCAATTATGGTGGTAGTTTTAGTACATTTCGGCACTTAACAAGCTTATTTTCTAACCATTTTATAATTATTTATTGCATTTTTAACTTTCATAGTTTAAATTTAATTATTTGCAAAATAAGCGTTTTTATGCATTTTTTTAAATATTTTAATGACCCGTAAGGCCAACTTGGGCCTCGGGAACAACTAATGAGCTATTTGAGTGTGTAGGGTGCCAATTCATGCCCAAGAATGCAAAGGATGATGGTCGTGTCGCGACTCAGGGACTTCCGTGTCATAACGTAGGACTTCAAATAAAACTACTCTTAAATTAACCCTTTTACAAAACAATCCTCTTTTTAAAATTGGATTTCTTTTCCACATTATTTTCATAAATTGATTTAATTTTCTAAAAGCCATAGACATTTCCAGTTTACCATGATTCGAATTTCCGAACATTATTTTGATCTAAGATCTATAAATTACCCTCAAAACTTCTAGGCCCAATTTTGGGTTGTGACAACTCTTCCCCTCTAAAAAGCATTTCGTCCTCGAAATTCCCTGCTGACAAGTCACTTGCTTAATCACAAAATATGTTATTTCTACTTTTAAACCAACCTTTAAACCAACCACTACACTTTCGTTACGCAACTCTAATTCCTATTCTCTTTAACTTCCTACAGCTTCTCTTAAAGATCCTATTCAGTACCACAGACTATTCTACGGTAACTTCTCTAACAATTTCCTCTATTCTGTAACACCCCTAACCCGTATCCATCACCAGACTAGGGTTATGAGGCATTACTGAACATATCAAAACATTTTATAATCAATTCACAAATATCATCCACACATTATGGCATCATAGTCAAACATCATCACAAAGTCCATTTCTAAGGTCAACGAGACCTTAAACATGCATTAGGAAGGGGTTGGGGCTAATCCAAGCACATACAAAATTTCTCAAAACTAAACAAATTTTCAAAGTTATAAATGTCACATGCCCGCGTGTCTAGGCCGTGGCGGAACAGGGTCTACATTCTGACTTCTCTACAAGGCCACAAGACACGCTCGTGTGCCAGGCCGTGTGAAAATTAGGGAGGCTACTAACTTGGCCACACGGCCTAGCACACGCTCGTGTGTGCGACCATGTGGTCTGCCCAGGCTCACTTCGAAGTGGCCCTCGAGCGACATGGCAGAGACACACACCCATGTCCTTGCTCGTGTGGGCAAAAATAAGCCATTTACAAGGCCAATATGCCACCCATTTTGGGTCCTCCCTATAAGCATCAATTAAGCATCAATTGCACCATAATTTCAACCAATTTCAATCACAAAACATTCATCATTCATGTCATATAATCACCAACCAATTTCATCCTTATTATCCAAACCAAAACATACCAAAGTCACATACTAAACTCATTCATTTATACATGTCATTATCCCAATTTTTCACATCCATTCTCATATCAAAATCATACCATTTCCATAACTAATTCACATAACTAACTTACCAAATTGACCATTTCTCACTAGGCTATTTATGCACATCAAAACGTACTATTTCTTAACACAACTTTTATAACAAAAACCAAACCAAATAGCAACTTTAATCTAGCCATATCACATTGCATGATATACACTTCACAAATCATAATCAAATACTTCTAGCCTATACATGCTATACTTCGATATTCACATTTTCAAAAGGTACCAAAATAGAGCTCGATAGTGTGGTGATGATCCCCGAGCTTCCGGTAGCTTCGATAATCTATAAAACAATTGAAAAACACGCAAAGTAAGGTTTCAAAAACTTAGTAAGCCATATACAAATTAAGTTATCACATAACACAATTCTAAACCAATTCATTCATATAGCTCATGGAAAAATACAATCACATATCCATGTCTTATATAGCTCATTTGATCATAATTCACTCACATATAACATATGTCCACAAATGTACATATATTTACCTTTCATTCTCAAACAAGATATACATTTCAAATGTATCTGAATTGGCTATACATTCACATAGTCATTCGTTCCTCGGAATACCCGTTAAACCGTACAGAATCAAATAGGATATGCGGATAACTCGAAAAACCCGTATAATGCCAATGTCCCAGACGTGGTCTTACATGTAATCAAATATCGATGCCACTATTCCAGATAAGGTCTTACACGAAATCAAATACGATACCGATGTCCCATACATGGTCTTACACCTAAATCTCAAATCGATGCCAATGTTCCAGACATGGTCTCACACAATAACACACCTCTGAATCCTATGCCATGACATATGTATCCTAACTATTCCTATGGTTCGTACAGGACTTTTCGGACGTCATCACCTTAATATTCAACTCAAATAGCCATTCATCATTATTCAATAGCATATAAGCAATAATAATTCAATTCAAAACACATTTATTTGTATATCGACTTACCTCGTACAGGAATGAACGGAAACGAACGGTTATTCAACTACTTTTGACTTTCCCCAATCTAATTCTGTTTTCTTTGGTTTTTGATCTATACACATTCAAATTTAACTCTTTTATTCAAAAAATCATTCAATTCAATCCATATGCACATATTTAAGGCATTTTACAAATTAGCCCTCATATTTTCACATTTTACCACTTTAGTCCCTAATTCATAAAATCAAAAAATACACATAATTTCATATTACACATCTAGGCCAAATTTTCCTCTAGCCTATATAAGCCCATATATTTTATTTTTTTACATTTTAGTCCCTCAAAGTATCATTTTCACAATTTAGCCCAAATTACTCAAATTCATCAAAAATTCAAATACAAAACACATTAATCTAACACATGTCTTTCATTTTTCATCAATTAACATCACAAAGCTCATAATTTCATCAATGGATCAACTCAAAATCTTCATAAATTTCAAAAATTCAAGCATGGGCTAGCTAGAGAACTAAGCAATAATAACAAAAACATAGAAATAATAAAAAACCGAGTCAAAACCATACCTTAATCAAGCTTCTAAGTTGTCGAGCCCTAAAAACACATCCATGGCTTTCTTTCTTTTGTATTTTTGGCAAACAAGATGATAATATGACTAAAATTTGATTTTGTTTTATTTTATTAACCTTTATTAACACAATTACAAAAGTGTCCTTGATTAATAACCTTTAACACATAATAATTCATGTCCATGAAAGTCCATTAACATTAATCATGGCATATTCACATCATAAAAACTTTAATTAATAAGCCATAACGATTAGGCACTTTAACAAATAGCATGCTACTTTTGCATTTTACGCGATTAAGTCATTTTATCAAATCCATCACACAAACGATAAAATTAAATCACAGAATTTTCACACATATCAATTCACATATTATAAGCACGGAAAATAATATAAAAATATTTTTTTGACTCAGACTTGTGGTCCCAAAACCACTATTCTGACTAGGGTCTAAACCGGGCTGTTACATATTCACTACGACATTTTCATCTAAAGAACTCATAACTGTTTTCCCTAATCTAATAGTCTTTATTAGGATTTTTCACTTATTACCTAAATCGCTTAAAATTTACGAAGGCGTAGAACCTAAGTCTACTAGCGAGAATAAATGATTTATTACAAGACAAAAATACCTGCAATCTCGATAGTCGAATTTTGATTTTGCTGCTCCCTAACAGCATATACCTGAGCTAGACTTCCTGACTCAATCCTGAGTAGAAATAGTATGAGCAACAACTCACTGCCCAACTTGTCTCTAATTACCACCTCTACCTTAGCCACGACCTTTAGTAGGCACAGGTGCAGCTGTAAAACTCTGGGTCTGTAAAACCTAAACTCTGTTCGAACAATCCCTCAACAAGTGTTCCGTAAAGCCACACTTGAAACATCAACTTGTTAGTTTTTGACACTTTCCAGGATGCCTACGCTCACAGTTTCCATAAAGCGGCCATCAAAAACCACCCAATGATCCACCAGTACAACTACAACACTGTTCTACTGGCTAGATTGACTTGTTCAAAACTCATATCGTGCACTTCTATCAGAACCTTAGTATCACACCTTCTCTTAGACAATCATCCAGATACATTAGAACTAGCAGAAATTATCTTTCCCGATTCAATCACCACAGAGCACGACGGCTCAGCCAAATTTTCCTTCACAACTTTGACTTTCTCGACGAACTCAGCAAACAACTCCGTGTTCTAAGCTACCAAGTAAACCCGAATCTCAGATTAAGTCCCAAACGAAACCTTTTACAAAGGTCCCTCTTAGTAAGAATTATATAAGAAACATACTGACTAAGTCGTACGAACTCCGACTCATACTCAGCCATGGTCAAATTACCTTAAACTAAGTCCAAAAACTCTCGTTTACGAGCTTCCATAAACTGCTCACCTATAAACTTTCTCTTAAAAACCTCAAAAAAGTAATCTCAAGTCAACCAGTCTGTATTAGTACCTCACTTCACAGTATTCCATGAACGATGAGCCTCATCGTCAGGTAGGGACACAATACAACCCAATTTCTCCTCGTTAGAACATGATATTTGCTCGAGGATCCTTTCAACTCCTTCAAGCCAGTACTCAGCTAAAGTTGGATCGGTCCCTTTCACTCCAATAAACTCCTTACCACCCAACACCTGCAGACCTTCAAGTGGCAATCCTCAATTAACAAGTATAGAGTTGGCAGGTGCGAGGGTAGGGTTAGCACCAACAATCCTTTTGTGTGTTGTGGTGGAGCAATCGGAACATATACGAACATACAAAAATTCAAAGATGAGAAATATTTAGTTATTGACTAAAAACCAATTATAATGGGGAGTATTTATAACTTATTGGCTTAATGCATACAACACGTAAATCAACATAATCTCATGTTGAAATAGGAATTTTAGTTCTCATAAGTAATGGTTTAGACATTAATCAGGTGCGTTCAATCAATAATTTCTCTAAACTATTATATGCATAAATAACAACTTTTATAAAAGTTTTTCAAACTCAATCAATAAAAGACTGAGATATAAACTCATTAGTATTAGCAAGATGAATTGTTTTAATTGCATAATCTAAAATTAATTATTTAAACAAGAAATCTTGCAAACGACATGTTGCAAGTTGATAATGCATATGTGATTATTTTATAAATGTATCTACCAAAATCAAATAATATCAAAACCATCCACATGGTGGATGAATTGGCCCATATTCTTTTTAAAAATGCAAGACATTAAATCTCAACTTTAGCTAATGAGTTTCTAATAAGCAAATTTCATTGAGAACAAGAAACAAATGAGAATTCTCTAAATTAAAGAATCTTTTGGTTTTTTAATAAATGTCCATATGAATTCTCAATTAATTTTCGCATCATGTATGATCCAGAATGGTCTAACTGGTCATGCCAAGTAGTAAATGCATTTGTATCAGTAAACTTTTGGTTTATTTTAACATATATTTCAATTGTACTAATAATGTCAATACAAATTGTGACAAATTGAAAATTTTACTCCTATTCCTTTTACATATAAGTGCTATAATGATATTTACTACTAAAAATGTCTAAATCAATGTGAAGTTTATAATACTACTAAGTCAACAAAATAAATATAATTTCTAAACAATTATATGCAATATTCGCTTCAGGGAATATAACGCTCTGACTTATTTATTTTTGTTTCTGTAAATATCTGACACAAATATGTATCTGCTTCAGCGGTTAAGTGTTATGGGTGTGTGTTCCTGAAATGCAGAAAATCGAGCTTCAACGAAAGCTGAAAAACTACACTGTCGACGCCACACAAGCGTGTGCCTGGTCGTGTGGTTGGCCGTGTGCAAGACACTACCACGTGTTTGGCGAGAACATAGCCGTGTGATGGTGTAGGTGTGGTCGTGTGGGCCACACAGGTTAGGCCAAGTTGGGCGTGTAGGTTTTGGGCCCTGCCATGTGGGCCACACGGATAAGGCCAATCTGGGCATGTGGGCCCACACAGGCATGTAGGCCCAAAATTTTGAAAATTTCCCTAGATTGCACGGTTTGTTCGATTAAGCCCTGTAGGGTCGATAAGGGCTAACCAAACCCTAAACTATGAGATCTCATATTCTGATAATATGCCTTGTGTAGGATATTTATGAGTATATCTGTTCTGATTATGTATATATATTATCTCTGTTTATGAGCATGTTATGCATGATATTACTGTAACTGTTATTTCTATATATGTGACTGGGGTGGGTTTTGTATATGTGAAGGAAGTGATTTGTACGGTGACACTTCGCCTATATTCTGGCAGCTTGACTGCATATTATCTGTAATCTATCGCATCCTTACTATATTGTGTGTAGGGATGGGTGCGTGTTTTTAACCTCACATGGTGTGATGGGATAGTCAGAGATGGTGTGTAGAGGATGGGGGTAGGATTCTGCATATCAGTACTGCTTATCTGATTCTGTTATCTACATCTAAAATGGACATAAGTTTGAATATGTATTGGACTGTATATGAGATTTTTGTATGTATTGCATGTCTATTTCTGTTGGGTTACACACTGAGTTTCTGAAAACTCATATTTATTTTTTCGTTCTGCTCAAGTAATCCACAGACTTAAGGGGATCGGTGAGACAGAGCCTCACGGTAACCACAAGTTCGTACTGCTTAAGATCATGATATTTACTTATTTAATTAAGGAATATTTTTTTGGGAGTTTTGTAATTTATTGACTCTCCGGACTATTTGATTTTATTTTGGGATTTGGATTTAGACTTGACTTTTTATTTGCGTCGATAGGCTAAAAACATGGTTTTTACAAAATAATGATTTTCTGAAAATACGAATAGGATTATTAATTATAAGGATTTCTAAGACTTCTTCCATAAATTATGTTTTGACAATGAATTACTTAAATGACTTCTTTCAATAATAGTTTTTAACAAATAAAGGTTATAAAGATTTATCAAAATAACTCTATTTTTAAAACCTTCTTTGTGACATCTCCAGATTCGACCATTATGTCTAGACCGAGTTTGGGGTGTTACATTTAGTGGTATCAGAGTCAGGTTGCAAAACTCGAGCTGTGAAATTTTGGGTTCCAAAATTCTGTTTCAAAAAGAACTGATTTCCAAATAATTTGGATAATTTTCAGAAAGTATGTACTACACCGAGTCTCCGGCGCTGATTGTGTAAGTATTTCTAAACTTAGATAGAATATTCTAGAAACATTATAGTTAGTAATTTCTGAAACTATACTGAGTTGGTTAGAAACTGAAACCTCTGAAAATATTTCTGAACTTTTGATAACTTAAATAATAAAATACCTGCTAAGAAATACATGAACTGATGCAGAAAATTTTATAATGTAGATAAAAATTTGAAATATACGATGAGCGCTCGTAAAACTCACTTTCGTCGTATTCGTGGGCACAGTAGAGGCCGTAGGGGGCTCCCGCTGAGTCTTTATCTTTGGGCAATATGCCAACTTAGACACGAGTGAGACATCAGTTTCACCTGCTACTGAGACTAGGTCTCAAAGCCGTTCGGCTAGGGATGACACACTATACTAAGCCATGTTGAGGGTGTTGGAGAGAGTCGCTGGACCCTATTCTAGATCTATGGGCTGTGAGTTGGTAACTGAACCACTCCAGTCTAATAGAGGGTGTCATTAGAGTTGCCCCTACTGTGTCCGAGTATTGGTTGGAGGCCACCGAAAGGATTATGAATGATATAGACTGTACTCCTGAGCAGAAACTTAAGGGTTCAGTTTCCTTGCTTCGCGATAAGGCATATCAGTGGTGGTTATAGGTTAGGGAAGGTACTCAACTGGATCGTCTGAACTAGGATTTCTTTAAGACTGCTTTCTAGAGGAAGTATGTGGGCACGGGCTATGTAGATGCTCATAGGCGTGAGTTCATGAATCTCACACAAGGTGATAGACCTGTGGTCGAGTATGAAGCCGAGTTTCTGAGGTTGAGTCGCTATGCTCGAGGCATAGTGGAGTCTAAGTATGAGAAATGTGTTCACTTTGAGGATGATTTGAGAGACAGTTTGAGGGTTCTAATTGCTCCGCAAAGGGAGCGTGAGTTTTTTATTCTTGTGGATAATGCGAAGATCGCCGAAGAGGTTAAAGGCGTAGAGCGCCAAAATAGGGACTAAGAGAAGCAATAATAAGAGGGATTCAGAGTCCTCTAGTTCTGTCTAGAGACCTAAGAAATGGGTCGAACCTAATTGACCTATTAGAGTGGGGTTTCCTGTTGCTCCTACAAGGATTTAGCCTTGTGAGGATTGTAGTAGGAGTCAATCGGGTGAGTGTTGGAGGAGGTCAGGGGCTTGTTTGAGGTGTAGATCTTTGAAGCGTCGTATCAGAGAATATCCACAATGGGTTGATCAGATGCATGCTTCAAGATTGGGTTCTGTACAGCCTTAGAGGGTAGTTCAGTAGCCACCTAGAGGCTATAAACCGGTTAAGGGTGGTAATGGTATGGGTCGAGGACAGAGAGCACCAAGCAGAGGTGCTAGTCAAACTGAAGCGAGGTAGCCTATGTTGGTTTATACTTCTCGACGCCGAGAGGATAGAAATGCTCATGATGTTAGCACGGGTACATTCTTTATTTTTGATGTACCTTATACTACTATAATAGACATAGGTTTTACACACTCTTATGTAGCTAATACTGTTTTTGAAAACCCGGAGATTTCTGTTGAGAGCACTTCTAGTGATATTACTGCACTGAGTCCGTTGGGGTAGTCTGTTCAGGTTAATAAACTTTATAAGAATGTTCTATTAGAAGTACAAGGGGTCGTATTTCTGGCAAATTTGATAGAGCTTCTGTTTGGAGAGTTCAATTTAATTCTGGGTATGGACTGGTTGGTTGAGCACTGAGTTAGTTTGGATTGCGCGACTAAGAGGGTCATTCTGAGGACCAAAGATGATAAAGAGGTGGTTGAGATCGGTGAGTGTTAAGATTATCTATCCAATATAATCTCTGCTCTTGTGGTTGAGAAATTAGTTCATAAAATATGTGAGACGTATTTGACTTATGTCAGTGTTTCTATTTCTCGGAACTCTTCTATCGAGGGTATCAGAACAATGAGAGATTTTTTAGATATTTTTCTTGAGGAGCTACCGGGTTTACTTCTGAATCGGGAATTTGAGTTTGGCATTGAGCTTCTACTGAGTACAGCTCCAGTGTCCATCGTTCCCTACTGTATAGCACTGAATGAGCTTACAGAGCTCAAGGCTCAACTTCAAGAGCTTTTGGATCATGGCTTCATTTGCCTTAGTGTGTCTCTGTAGGGGGCACCGATTTTATTCATAAAGAAAAAAGATGGTACCATGAGGATATGTATTGACTATCGGCAGTTGAATAAACTGACGGTGAAGAATAAATAGTATCCACTTCCGAGGATCGACGATTTGTTTAATTAGTTCTAAGGGGCTTCAATGGTCTCAAAAATAGATCTCCAATCTGGGTATCATCAGCTTAGAGTTAAGGAAGTTGATATTCATAAAATAATGTTTAGAACTCATTACGGGCACTACGAGTTCCTAGTTATGCACTTTGGTCTGGCGAATGCCCCGGTTGCATTCATGAATTGATAACTGAGTCTTTCAGCCGTATCTAGATCAGTTCATCATAGTCTTCATCGATGATATTCTGGTTACTCTAAGACTAAGAACGAGCATGATGAGCATCTTAGAGTAGTGCTTCAGATACTCCGAGAGAAGTAACTCTACACTAAGTTGAGCAAGTGTGAGTTGTGGTTGTGAAAGGTAACTTTTCTGGGTAACGTGGTTTCTGATGGGAGGATTTGAGTTGATCTTAGAAACATTGAGGCTGTGCTTAATTGGAAATAGCCTAAGAACGTATTTGAGATCAGCAGTTTTCTGGGTCTTGCGGGATACTATGTGCAGTTTGTTTAGAAGTTTTCTCTAATTGCAACTCATTTGACTAAGCTTTTGCTTAAGGGTGTTCCTTTTTTTTGGTCTGATGCGCAACAATCGAGCTTTGAAAAGCTCAAGTCTGTTCTGACTTAGGCTCCTGTTCTGATATAGCCTGAATCTGGTAAAGAGTTTTGTAGTCTATTGTGATGCATCACACGTCGGTTTGGGATGTGTATTGATGCAAGACGATAAGGTCGTTGCTCATGCGTCTCGACAACTTAAGACTCACGAAAGGAATTATCTAATCCATGATCTAGAGTTGGCTATTGTCATTTTTATGTTGAAGATCTGGAGGCATTATCTATATCGTGAGAGGTGTATTATCTACACTGATCATAAAAGCCTCAAGTACCTTCTTACTCAGAAGGAGTTGAATCTTAGATAGTGTCGATGGATTGAGATGCTCAAAGATTATGACTACACGTTTGAGTATCATTCTGGTAAAGTCAATGTGGTGGCCGACGCTCTCAAGTGTAGAGCGATGACTGATTTGAGAGTGATGTTCTCACACCTTAGTCTATTTGATGATGGAGGTTTGTTAGCTGAGTTGTAAGTTAAGCTAACTTGGATTGATCAGATTTAGGATAAACAGTTAGGGGATGAGTCTTTGAGTTTACGGTTTCGTCAAATTGAGAGTGGCAGTACTTCTGATTTTGGGATGAATAAAGATGGGGTCCTGTGTTTTCGAAGTCGAATTTGTGTGCCGAATGACTCTGATCTAAGGCAGTCGATTCTAAGGGAGGCACATAATAGCCCTTATGCTATGCATCCAAGTGGAAATAAGATGTATTGGGATCTCCGTGAATTGTACTGGTAGTCGGGTTTGAAACATAGGCTTATAGATTTTGTTGCTCGTTGTTTGACGTGCCAGCAAGTTAAGGCTGAGAACCAGTTGCCTTCAGGTTTGCTACAACCCGTTAAGATTCTCTTATAGAAAATGGGAATGAGTGACGATGGACTTCGTTAGTGGGTTGCCTTTAACATTCATTAAGAAGGATTCTATTTGGGTCATCATGGATCGATTGACCAAGTCGGCTCATTTTATTCCGGTTCGTATAGACTACTCTCTACAAAAGTTAGCAAAGCTCTATATCTCCGAGATTATAAGACTACATGGGGTTCCTGTTTCGATAATTTCTGTTAGAGATCTTCGCTTCACTTCTTAGTTCTGAAAGAAATTGCACGAGGCACTAGGTTCGAGATTGGATTTCAGTACTACGTTCTGTCCTCAGACTGATGGTCAATCTAAGAGGATGATTTAGATACTAGAGGATATGCTTCGAAGTTGTGTAATTGATTTCTGAGGTAGTTGGGAAGATTTCCTGCCACTAGCTGAGTTCGCCTATAATAACAATTTCCAGTCTAGTATCCAAATAGAACCTTACGAGGCTTTGTATGGTCATAAGTGACGTGCTCCGCTATGTTGGACTGAGTTAGGTGAGCATCGGGTTTTAGGTCTTGAGTTGGTTTTCGAGACTGAAGATAAGGTTAGACTAATTTAGGATCGTCTGAAGGCGACTTCTGATAGACAGAAGTCTTATATAGATCTGAAGAGGAGAGATATTAAACATTCTGTGTTTCTCCGTAGAAGAAAGTTCTGAGATTCAGTCGTAAGGGCAAGTTGAGCCTTAGGTTTATTGGGTCGTATCAGATTCTGAAGCGTATGGGACCGGTTACTTATCAGTTAGAATTACGTTTAGAGTTGGACTGTATCCATGATATGTTCCACGTTTTGATGTTGAGGTGGTACCGGCTTGATCCATCTTACGTTGTCGCTATTAAAGAGATCGATGTTAGATCGAACTTGACTTTTGAGGAAGAGCTGGTTCAGATTTTGGATTGTGATGTTAAGGTTCTGAGGAGGAAATCCATATTATTAATGAAGGTTCTATGGCAGAATCATGGAACTGAGGAAGCCACGTGGGAACCTGAGAACTCGATGTGTCAGCAGTATCCTCATCTGTTCAGATCAGCTAAATTTCAAGGTTGAAATTTCTTTTAGGAGGTAGAGTTGTAACGCCCTGACTTATTTATTTCTATTTCTGTAAATATCTGACACAAATATGTATCTGCTTCAATAGTTAAGTGTTCTGGGTGTGTGTTCCCAAAAATAGAAAATCAAGCTTTGGCGAAAGCTGAAAAACAACACTGTCGATGCCACACGGGCGTGTGCCTAGCTGTGAGCCGTGTGTTTAACGAGGGCATGACCATGTGCAAGACACGACCGTGTGATGGTGTGGGTGTGGCCGTATGGGCCACACGGACTAGGCTAAGTAGGCGTGTGGGCCACACGAGCATGTGGGTTTTGGGCCAGGCCGTGTGGTCCACACGAGTAAGGCCAATCTAGGCGTGTGGGCCTACACAAGCAAGCCACACAGGCATGTGTGGCCAAAATTCTGAAATTTTCCCTAGGGTTGCACAGCTCGTTCCTATCGACTGTGGGCCTATTGTAGCGTCGGTAAGGGCTAACCAAACACTAAACTATAAGATCTGATATTCTGGTAATCTGTCTTGTGTAGGATATTGATGAGTATATTGTTCTGATTATGTATGTATATGATATCTGTTTATAAGCATGTTATGCATAATATTACTGTAACTGCTATTTCTGTATCTGTGACTGGGGTGGGTTTTGTATATGTGAAGGAAGTGATTTGTACAGCGACACTTCGCCTATATTCTGGCAGTTTGACTGCATATTATCTGTAATGTGTCGCATCGACACTATATGATGTGTAGGGATGGGTAGGTGTTTTTAACCCCACATGGTGTGATGGGATAGTCAGAGATGGTGTGTAGAGGATGGGGGTAGGATTCTGTATATCTATACTGTTTATCTGATTCTGTTATCTGCATCTAAAATGGACATAAGTCCGAATCTGTACATGACTGTATATGAGATTTCTATATATATTGCATGTCTATTTCTATTGGGTTACACACTGAGTTTACGAAAACTCACATCTATTTATCCGTTCTGTTCAGGTAATCCACAAACTTAAGCGGATCGGTAAGACGGAGCCTCATGGTAACCACGAGTTCGTACTGCTTAAGATCATAATATTTACTTATTTAATTAAGGAATATTTTCTGGAAGTTTTGTAACTTATGGACTTTCCGGACTGTTTGATTTTATTTTGGGATTTGGATTTGGACTTGACTTTTATTTGCATCGGTAAGCTAAAAACATGGTTTTAACTAAAATAATGGTTTTCTAAAAATACAAACGAGATTATTAATTATAACGATTTCTAAGATTCTGCCATAAATTATGTTTTGACAATGAATTGCTTAAATAACATTTTTCAATAATAGTTTTTAACAAATAAAGGTTACAAAGCTTTATCGAAATAACTCTGTTTTCAAAACCCTTCTTTGTGACATCTCCAGATTTGGTCATAACGTCTAGGCCGGGTTTGGTGTGTTATAGGGAATATACCAAAATCTTCAAATATAAAAAAAGTATTAATAGCTAACTTTGAGAGTGAATCTTATTTTCTAGGTGTACAATAGGTACATAACCAATGACTTTTCATACATAAGTTTTCTCTCTTGCAAGTTCTCATTAGTAATATTTTTCCACGTAGTTTTAATTGAGAACTTATTCTAAATACTATAGAATTATACTCACAGTTTTTTTTTAAAAAAAACTTGCTACTTCATATGCATCCAACCATAACGAGCTTGAGATATAATTATCATATTTTATTGCTCATAAGTAGATCTTTCACAGTCAAATATTTTATTTTCAATCCCTTAATGGAGATGATGACAAAAGAAGATCACAAAAATAGTCACAATCAATTCAATTTAATAACAAGAGTAATCAATAATTTAATCCTCCTTTTTTTCATCTTTTCAAAATAGATATTTATAACAATAGTGATTCATATGAAATATAATCATTTCTTCATTCACAATCCCAATATAATATCTATTATAATGAATATCTTTTAAAACTAATGTATTAACCATCGCAAATTTTATACTTTTTAGATATTGATATATTAGCTCTTCCGGAGCTTTCAACTAATTTTGTACTACCAAATATTAGAATAATATTGATTTTTATTTTCTTTTGTGCTTGAGTTCACTTCAGGGAATGCAATAGATTTACTAGATTGATCTTATAAACGTCTTAATAGATTTTTTATTTCATAATCACCATTGCAAACATGCGTAGATTTCAAATCAAAATCTATCTATTCATGTTGTCATCAGTAATCTCCAATTATAATAAACATGATATAATAAATAAATCATAATAAAATATACCTGAAGATCTGAGTGGTTGAAAGCTTTAATGATACCTATAATGCGCAAGCCTCAATTGAAGACTGAAATTGCAATAGCTCTAAAAGGCAATCGACAACAACTTAAGCAGCGAATTTGGAGTGACTATATTATAAAATAAAAGAGAATCGTGCTGATAACGTGTTATAAAATAAAAATACAGAAAATAAAGAACAAAGAAAATAGGAAAGCAAAAAAGAGAGTGTATTTTATTGATCAATGGGAATAATTACAAAACTTTTCCAAACTCTCTATTTATAAGCATAAGAAGTATAAATGAAGTAGAGATCTACTTCTAATGACTATTAGAATTTAAAGTACATCAAAACTTATCTTGATCTTGAAGGACATCAACTTAATAAGATATTCATAACACTCCCCCTTTGATGTTCATTAGTAGATAATGTACATCATTAAAACTGTACTAAGATAGAAACTTGTGGGAAAAAAATTTAAAGTACATCAAAATTTATTTTGATCTTGATGGACATCCACTTAATAAAATATTTATAACAAAAATAAATTAAAAATAAATATGTATACTTAAATAACACTAAGATAAGTGCAACTTAACAAGTAAATGCCTCTAAAATAGTAACAAAATTAATAATAAAACAAAAGCTATATAATATCCAAATAATCACAACAAAATAATAGCAACATAATAGTGAAATGCTTGCAAAATAGTAAAAAATAACAAGAAAATAGTAAAAAACATTAAAAAAAAATAGCAAGGTAAAACAACAGTTATTTTTGCATATTCGGGCCGGGCCCGGATGAAAAATGCCTTACCCAAAACTCAACCTATTTTTAAGCGATCCTTATTTTTTTGTCTAAGTTTATTTTTCGAGTCTATATTTTTACTCAAACCTCCTACTTTTCGAGCGGGACTTCGTGTGGGAGAACATGGGCAAGTCTAGTTGGCTCTCATGACAAAATTAACAAAGGAGTGAAAGTTTAGCTTTTATATTTAGAGTTAATGGAGAAATTGCAAGACAAGTCTCTCGGTGTTTTCCTATTATTATCGTAAGGCCTTCTGCCTATTTTAATTACAACCTAGGTCCTTCCTGTTTTATATTTATTTGAAACTTTGAAATTTCAGCATAATTAATTGCAGCATTTGACCCTTCTGTTTTTGAAGATAATTTTCAAGAGTTTTCGTTTGTAAATTTATAAGTTTAGTCCTGCAAGGTTTTAAAAGCTTTAGAATTTTGAAATCATGGCTTGATTGTTTGCTAATAAGTCCTTCTGTCTCCACAGTTATTATAAAATTTGAAATTTAGCTTCTTCTTTTCTTTTTTCTTTTTTTTTTTTTCCAATATTCATTATTTCAAACAAGTTTTAGGTTTTCCTTTACTTACTTTTTAAAATATATTCGCAACCATATAATATTTTTTAATCTAAAATGTTGAAAACTAATTTTAAAAAATAAAATTGAAATATCACTTTATTAATAATATTAAAACTAAATTGTTTTTTAAATGTTTTAAAATAAAATTTCTACATTCATTTAAAAATGATTTTAAAATTATTAAACTATTTACAAAAATAATTAAATACCATATAAGAAATATTTTATAAAAATTGCATTTTAAAGTTTCAAATTTGAAACACTACTTTTAAAATAATTTAGAAAGCTTTTAAAGTTCCAAATATTGTTTATACAATTTTCTAATAAATATTTTAAAATTAAAATTAAAAATTTACATAAGTTTAAAACATTTTTTTTATGATTGTGGCTATTAAATTAAATATTTAAATAATAAAAATTTATAAAACAGACCAACAATTAAAGCATTACAGGATAAAAACTAGTATATATATTATAGCAAGGTTTGAGCCCAAATTAGACAATTTTCAGTTTTAGGAAGTTCACAAGCCACAAGATGCCACCAAAAAAGATTTGATAGAATGCAAAATGCATAAATTAAGTATAGATGTTGTGTATTATTGGATATATATATTTTTACTTCACAATTTATGGCAATGTATATGTTGTTTAATGGTATTGGTAAGTTTTGGGTAATAGGTTTAATTGTTATAAATATATATAATTATTATTTAATATATATAATTAATATAATTATTTTTATAATATAATATATTTGGCCCAAACAAAAAAATCTTATTTTAACATTGTACCTTAATTCAAAGGGTTAATAATTAATTTGGCCCTTAAGCTATAGTTAAAAAATCATTTTGATTTTTTAAAATTTTCTTAATAATAATTGTAATTTTTTATAAAAATATGGAAAATAAATAAATAAATTATATAAAAATAATAAATAAATAATTGTAAATTTTGCAGTTAATTTTTCCACATCCAATCTCATAAAAACCAGTCTTTGAATTTTCATAAAAATTAAAAATAGAAAACATTAAATACCAATTCACTTTGATCCTATTTGTTTTTTCATTTGCTTTGTTGTTTTACACTCTCTTTATTTTCATCTTTCTTTGCATTTTTGTCCTCCTTTTCATGCGTATTGACAGTGACTCCACTCTTCCCAAATAATTAAAAATAATATATATGTTTTATATATAGCTGAAAGTTTGAAATTTTATATATTTGTTTTATTTATAGCTAAAAGTATAATTATTTATATAATAAAAATTGCAATAAATGTTAGTTTCAAAGATTTTTATTTTTAATTTTAAGATTTTTTATATTTATACATATTTAAATAAAATTGTATTTTTAAAGAATTGTGAATTTTAATTATTTTTATAGATTTTTAAATAACTTTTAGCCTAAAATTTTTAAATTATTTTTACAATTATTGCTGAGAAAATTTTAAAAATATGAAAATAATTTTTAAACTATAGCTCTAGGACCAAATTAACTATTAACCCTTTGAAATAAGGCGTAAGTTTACTTTTTTTTTTTAATAAAAGTTAATAGTAGAGTGACAAAAATATAACAATTTAATAATGTTTATGACTATTATGTAATTTTTAAAAGAAAGGAAAAATTGTTATAATCAAACCGAAATGAAAAAGTAAGGATTAATGTTATGATAATGTAAAATATTTCTAAGTATTAAAATGATGAAACATAATTTTAGGTTATTTTTATTTGATGATTTAAAGTAGTTGAATTACGAAAATTGAAAAGAGCAAAAGCACCTGCCTGCTCGGTTTCCCTCCTGCCTTGACTTGTTTTTATTTAAAGTGGGGTTGATATGGGTACAGGCGTACAGCACCGACCACTCCATTAGGATCAGAAGCATGCCTATTTTGATCAACTTCTTTCTCAAGCGTCTCAATTATCTGATTCTGTCCAGCAATGGTGTCCAAAAGCCTTGAATTCTCAACTCGGAGTGCTTCAAACTGGCAAACGATTGCTTCAATCTGTGCTTCAATGGCTTCATCACTCAACTCCAAAGCACTTTCCACCACCCTCACTACCCTCCATAAACTCACTACCACAAGCAACCCTCCGCCTTTCGCCTCCCAAACTGTTTCCAGAACCAACGCCCCGATGACAACCACGCCGTCAACAACATAGCCTGGCCTTCTTAAGAACCCACCGATGCCAAGCGCCACCGCTAGAGCCGCAATCTTAGTTGAAAGCAACGTCAGGATCGAAATCCCCACCCAATGAAACCAAGATTTCTCTATGGTTTTACTACAAGAAACTAATGTTGATGATAGTTCAAGAGTTGTGACAATGAGGTCGAAAAGAAGCAATGATATTGCGAGAATCCGGATTTGAACCGATTCAAGGAATTTGGCTAAGTGATTTCTCCAGGGTGCTTTGCTTGATGGTGATGATGATCTTGGGTTGAAAATGTGTTGCCATTGCTGCCTTTTGTACCAGTTTTTAATGAGATTTTGAACTGATATTTCAACGGATTCAATGGCGATTGATTGATGAGAGGGGCCATTGGTGCAATTATTTGGGTTCATTAGCAGGAATTTTTAAGCAGCGGAAATGGGTTTATAGGATACATTATAAAATCAATGATTATTATATAATTTGGTGGGAGGAAGATGACAATTGCCATAGATGTTTGGCTTGTATCACAAGGCAAGTTAGGTTTTTCGGTATTGTTTGCTTTGGAGTCACGTCGATAGCCACTTAATTGTTTATATATATATATATATATATACATGTGGTCATTGAAGTTAAAGCTTCAAGTAAAATCAGACTGCCAAGCGACTTAAACTATGGCGACTCCTTATGCTCTATGGACGTCCAAATCGCACCCAAAATCTCGATAAAATGATGCGTCAAGCATTATAAAGCTACACTTTCCAACATTTCAGTTATAAACTTATGCGGTGGGAAGCTTTTTTTTTTTTTTTTTCTAAATGTAAAATTCTATAATTTATAGTACTCGGAGTGTCAAGCGCGGGTTTTGATGGGCTGGCAGAAGTGAGGATTGAGGGTGGGTTATTCTTGCATGGGAGATTATGCGCAAGCCAAAAATGCATGGGAGGACTTTGGCTTCCAAGACATCAAACTATTTAACTTGGCCGAAGACACTTAACAAACCGTCGTTGATTTGGATGAGGTTGCGTATGGCTATAAGGAGGTTGACGCCAGACTTCGATTGAAAAATTGGAGATAAGGCGAATGTGGGGATTTGGGATGATAGTGGGACTCAAGTGATATTGATTGGTCGGCTTTATCTTTTAATGGGAGATTGCTGGGGTGCAAATGTTGACAAGTGCGGATGGAAAAGAGTGGGATTTGGGTTTCTTGGATCTAGTATTCGTTTTGTTTATTTATATTTTTCGAATAAATCGATTTAATAAAAATATTTAATAATTACATGAATACTTTTTGTGTATTGTCTTCAATGTTTTGCATGCAAAGTAAAATCGAAGCAAATATTGACTCGCTGGTGATACGCACTCGCCTTGGTTAAAATTTGAGTCGTAACGTTTGCCCGATCGTAAATCAAGTAAGTTAAGGTTCTTTCAAGAATGGTTGTATAGAAAAGGAAGAACTAGGCTCAAAATGGTTCAATGTGGTTATTGGATAGTTTGAAATGGTGGATGGGGTTCGGTAAGGGTTCAAGTATGAACTAACACAATATTGGTGTGTTAATCCGTAACTTATGAGAACACCTAAGTCGGAAATGCGATGAAAGGATATTGGATAGTTAATGAAGACCTCGATCTGCTATCAAAGATGATAGGAACCTCGGTATAATTTGAACGCCACACTTTGTTCCCAAAGTGATAAGTTCGAACAAAGACGGGTTGACGCCACAACGATTACTTAATAAGTCAGACAAGTCTTTGGAGAACAATGAGAGTTGAAAACAAACTCACAAAGTAAGCAAAATTAATAAAATTTTCATTAGCCTTTTCAAGTAAAATGAACTACATATTTATAGTCTAAAATAGGAGCTAGCCGAATAGGCACTTAAGGGACTTAAATGGACAACAACTTAACACTTAAGGAAGTGGAAACTTCCTTGAGGCTTCCTAACACTTTCCATGAAGCTTCCTTGGACTTGGGGACGTCAATGGATACACTTGGGAGATCTCAATCAGCTGAAAATAATTAGAACAATTTAATGGGCTGAATAACATGGGCAGATTCTGCCAAGGTGATTTAAGGCTGCTTGGAGGCTTCTTTAATGTGCTGCTTAGTTGAGCTAAAAAGTCTTGACTTTAATGAGCATTTTGGGGCACTCCAATGGCCGTGAAACCCGAATATGAGTGGTCCTTTGGTGTGAATGCACGAAAATGAATGGCCATTCCATGTGAAAAGATACTGCAGCAAAGTGAAAGCTCCAAGATGCTGCTTTGGAGAGCTGGACGGCCAGCCTTGAAGAGAGGAAACATCAGCTCACTTGGCCCTTGGTGTCCACGAAGAGGTGCTGAAAAATGAGCACTTATGAGCTGCCCAAATTCATGTTGTCCTATGCATGTTCCTAGACAAATTAAATGGAACAAATTGATTAGTTTAGGACATCTTTAATTCAGCTGAACTAAGACAACTTAAATATGCAGCAACTAAGACAAATTAAATACTTAGATTTGGCTGGAAAAATTAAATAGCTACAGGTAATAAATTTGTCCCAACTAAGACACATTAAATTGATGCATGAACTAAGGCACATTTAATACTTTAATTTATTATGTCCAGATTTTGACACATTTATATGATCTTAAATATTTTAATAAGTTAATAAATTTATTCCAACAACATTAATGTATAAAATTAAATAAAAATGAAACAAAGCTAATTGAGCTAGCATCAAGACGCCATGAGCTCCTTGGAGCTGAAACGAGCTAAATCATCTTGCACAATATTGCAAATTGAGCTGCTTGAGCTGGTCACTTGATGTTCGGCCATTCCTTCTATCCCAAATCGAGAAATGTAACTTGACAAAGCTTCTTGAAACCTCTTGGCACCAGCTCGAGTGATTGGTCCCAATGGCAGCTCCATAGGTTCGACATTTAACTCCTTGGCCGAGCTCGCATCAGCTTGTTATCTAACGTTTAGCTAATACTAAGCGATATTATGTGGTCAGATCATAATAGAGAAAGACAACTTTTAGTAGTACATGAACTTAAACATGTCTTTAGTCTAATCGGAAATGAACAAGTCAATTGAAAGACTAATATATCGCCGATCAACATAGTGGAATTCATAGCCCAACTAATGGGTAAATTGATATTCTCTCATCGACATTACATGATAGATGAAAATTAAATTTGGCCATGGGTCGTTTGTCTTTGTAACCATTAAAGTAACCATGTCAAGTCGGTGTTGTGACACCCTATGGCCTATGTCGTGACACTAATGACAGTTTACTCCTAAAGGCGTATGTTCAGGGCTATGTAGTGACACTAATGGTAGATTGCTCCACTAGTACTCTATTTGCTATGTTGCAACATTGATGACAGTATACTGTCTTTGTGCCTACAAATAATGTCCTGCACACTCACCGAACATATTAGTCGACCTGTAGGCCTACATTGGCCCACAAGGTCATATGAATCACCGAATTTGATCATTTTATTGCCTAAGTGTTATCGGTAAAAAGTAAATGAAAACATAAAAAGAAAATTTGCTTTCCTACGAGCTCAGTAAGTACAAAAAGTAGTTTAATATTCTACAATTAATTACGACAGATCATAAACGTAATTGAAAAATAAGATCTAATGAACCTGCAGCATGGACCCATGTGCAATATAACGGATTTGGGGAAAGGAAGGTTTGAAATATATCTTTGGTTGATTTGCATAGACAAAAAATCGTGTTAATTGGAGCTTCGTAAGGAAAGTCTAATTGTAGCTGCAACAACTTTGCTCTGACTTCTAATATATCAACCAAGCGACAACGATTAGAATTCTTATGAACTATTGATAAATTTATTTCAAAGTCACTTTTGTATTAGACTAAGTATTTTGAGTAATGTGAATCAAAGAAGGAAACAAATGATTCTTTTATAATAGACCTGCAAATAATCAACAACATAGGGATTGTCATCGTAGTGGGAGAGTTTCCAGGAAATCGAATTTCTTCATGTATAATGGTAGTGCTTATAACACAAAAACTGTTGAATAAAAAGACAATGATTTGTTCACCTACAATGATGCTATGCAAGATATTGGTTCCAAGCTATGTAACATCTCTAAAATTTCCCAAGTCATAGGTAGTGTTATTTCAGAAATATGCGAGTAGGGTTTTTAGAGTAAATAAAATATGATTTATCAGTGATAGATAGTTGGATATTGGAGGAAGTTGAAAATAATGATATGTTGAGAAATATTAATTTAGGGTATGGACTAAATTGTAAAGTTATGAACAGTGTAGGGTCAAAGTGTGAAATTTAAAATATGAAATGATATTAAATTAATAAGAAAAAGTAAAAGGATTAGAAGTATAATTTTATCTAAAGTGAATAGTGATTCAAAGGGTGGATTGTAAAGATTTTTAAAGGGCAAAAAAAAAAATCCTTTCGAAAATGGATAATTATGGAATTATTAAAATAAGAAAATTAGGAATATGTTGGCATGATTTTTAGCTAATGGATTTGTCGAGAAATTGAGATTAAATCCTAGCCATTGGATTTAAATTATTATAACTAGATTTTTATATAAATTATATTATATTATTATTAAACTAATTAGATATTTTTATGGAAAGATAGAGAAACTCTCCAACATGCTTCATTCATACTCGAACTATAGAAAGAAAGAAGAGAAGTTTTATTTTTCTTACAATTTCATCCCTTTCCTCCATTAATGTCAAATCCTAGCCAAAAACCTTTGAATTTTCATTAAAATCCTTAGTAAAATTAAACTTCTAGCAACCTAGCAAGCTTGGTTTATTGGTAGAAATGAGAGAAGATGAAATTAGCATGAGACACGATGGAGACAATGTACGGATTTCACCATCATGTTTATTTCAATTAGTAATGCATGAAAGTGTCTTAATTATGTTAATAAGGAGAAAGACTAAGAAGTGAAAGAAGGTAAAGAAAGCTAGGAAGCATATTCAAACCCTTCTTACCATAAATAAAGAAATTAAGAAATTGTAACCTCCCAAATTTCCAATTAGACACGTGATACTTTTTTAGTAATAAATCTAGTGAACTTTCGAGAAAATATATGTAAAGGTGAATTTTTATGAAAATAAGTGATTTTGGATATGAGAATTAATGGAAAGATTTTTAGAAGTGAAAATGTGATGAAATGACCAAACTGTAAATTTTAAAAAGTTCAAAGACTAAAATACAAATTTAACCGAAATAGGAAAAATGAATTATTATTGATTACTTGGCATGGAAACATATTAGATTGGTTTTTTTAGTGATGAAAATCACCTTTGGACTAAATTAAAAGAAATTTAAAAGTATAGAGACTAAATTATAAATTTCTCATTTTTTACGAGAGGAGAAAAATATAATATTTAGTAATCAAGGATGCGTATTAAGTATTAAATGAAACTTATAATTTGGGTTGTTTAATAAATATTTGTTGTGAAAAATTAAGTTTAAAGGCATAAAGGGACAAAAAAATTATTTTGCCCCGAAATGATATTTTGATCAATTTTCAAAAATTTTATGATAAAATTATTATTTATATGAAATATTTGGTTGGAAAATATACCTGTACAACCCAATTTTCTACCCGGGCCCATTAAAACCCAAACTTAAATCAAATCAGCTAAACTCAACAGACCCAACCTAACTAAACTAAAACCCAAAACCTATCAGTCCAAACCAAACCAAACCCAACAAACCTCAAATCAAAATCAAACCCAAACCCAATTAAAAACCACCGGCCCAATAACAGAAAAAAAAAATGAAACCCTAGCCCCTAGGTTTTCTTATCAGCCGCCATCACCACCCTAGCCACTGCAAAGCGCCGCTGCTGCCACCGCCACTGTCGCGTCGCCACCACCCTCGCCACTTGCACCTGCAAAGATAAAAAGCAGAAATGACAGCATACAAAATAATAAGATTTAAACTTTGTAAATGACTATAAAAAGCCAACAAAATATATTGTAAGGTGGGAATATATTGAATACAATAAAAAAAGATTCAAATATAAAAAAAAATCTACATACAGATTCAGAGAAAAAAACCAAGTTATACAAGGGTACTTTTTTTCTTTGTCTTTCTTTTTTCTTTATTTTCTTTTTATCTACTTACATGAATACATAGATATTCTCTATTTTTCTTTAAAATCAGTTATATATATAAATATATAAAAGAAAATAAAAAATAAAAATATACCTTTTTAGAATTCTAACCATCATCTTGTTGTGTGTGGCGACATGACCGACGCTGGCTTGGTTGTGGCGGTGGTCGGCCGACTTCTTGGGCAAAATCTGGGCTAACCCAGAGAGAAGAGAGGAGTTCTCTTCTGTTTTTTTTTTAAACTTTGGTAAAAATGATTTTAAAAAAAAAATAGGCTTTTATAGAAGACTAAAACGACGTCGTTTTGGTTGGCCTCCCCAGACGCCAAAACGACGTCGTTTTGGGGAGGCCGACCTGCTCCAAAGGGAGGATCCGCGTGTTTTTTAAAAATGGGCTATTAGCGCATTTGGCCCTTCCGCTTTTTTTTAGTTTTGTAATAAAGTTTTTTTATTTTAATTTTACCCCGTAAATTTATTTCGATTTTCATTTTGGTCCATATTTAAACAACGCCGTTTTGGAGGGTAGGGATTATTGCCCTTTTGGACCCTCCTTATTATCCGCGCGTTCAAATTGGCCCATTTCCTCTTTGTTTATTTTGGATTTTCCCCAAAACTTTGTTTTTAAATTCAATTTAGTCCTTTTCGTTACTTTTGTTGTTTTATTATATTATTACTATTATTATTATACTTGTATTTATATTTATTTTATTTTAATACCATTATTATTACTACTTCTATTATTTTTTACTATTATTATTTTTCATATATATATATATATATTATTATTTATATTATTGTTATCATTACTATTATTAATATTCTTATTATTGCTATTATTATTTTTACTATTATTACTATTTTTATTTACTTTTATTATTATTAATATTATTATTATCATCTTATTTTATTACTATTATCATTTTTGTAATTACTATTACTATTTTTTTAAACTACTACTACTACTATTATTATTATTATTATTATTATTAGTATTATTATTATTATTATATTTTTTGTTTTACTTATACATTATTATTACTAAATTAATTAATTTTACATTATCATTTCTATTATTTTTATATCTATTTATCTAATATCTTTAAATACATTTATTTCATTTTATCTCATCATTTTGTTATTTATTTATCCATACACTTTTATAATTATAAACTTTAGATTGTTCATAATTTCTTTTATTATTAATATCATTATTAACACAATTTTTATTTATTTATTTTACACAATATCTATTTGCTCATTCGTTTAATATTTTTTTAGTTTCAAGTTTTAAGTTGACTTATCATTTTTCCTTTTATTTTCGGCTTGTTTGTTTATTTTATTTTCGATCTTATATATTGTCATTTATATTAACGCATTTATCATGTTATGCATGTTAGCACCGTAATTTATTTTTACATTTTACCACCAAATTGTGTTACATCTTATCCGACACATTAAATTTTGTTTTTAAAATAATCGATATTCCGTGTTTCGAAATTCAAAAAAGTCGTTCCCTAACTTATGGAGTTTCGATTTTCTCAATAAATCCGAATACACGATCCCCTTTTTTAAACATAAGTTTTTTTAAATAATCTCGGGAATTAAGAAAATATCGTCTTCTAACTTATGGATATGATCTCTTTCTAAAACCGAGATAATCTAACATCTTCCAAAATAAATAATTTTTGGTGTTTGTCCTCGTTTCGGGGATTTAAGATATTGTGTCCTAACTTACGGGACATAATTCTTTTCCTCGATTAATGTGAAAAACGCCATTTTCTCAAAAAAATTTAAATAATATTTTAACAAAGGATCGTACTTTTAAAATCTTCAAAGTTCTCAAATTTTCGACATTAAGAAATTAATTAATCAACTAGGTACCAATTTTGGGCATATCGAGGGTGCTAACCTTTCCTCGTGCGTAACCGACTCCTGAACCTATTTTCTGGATTTTGAAGACCAAAAATCATCGTTTTAATAAATTTAAATTTTTGTTAAAACGACTGAATTACCAGGTGATCCAATCACACTTAAATAAAAAGGATTTGTGGCGACTCCCACTTTTCGTTTTCAAAATCAAAGTCAATCTCGTTTTTTTTCAAAAAAATGGTTTCGACAATACCTTTCCAAAATTATTTACGAAAATAGGTCGTTTCTAAAAATAATTACGAGTATGGACCAAAAACCCAAAAACGTGCTGGCGTGGACGCATTTTCAGGGGATAAACCAGAAAAATGGTTCCACATTAGCACTTTTTTCCTTGTGTCAAGCAAAAGTGTGCTAACGTGGATACACTTTTGCCCGTGATCGGACTAATAAAAAAATGTCATTTTTTTTTAATATTACAAAAAATAGACCAATTTTTTAAAAATTTACGATAATAAGCCTTTATAAAGACCCAAAGTGGCAGCACTATTTTTTTTTTGATGCCACCAATTAATATGAAAATAAAACTTACAAAACAGATCTTTATATATACCCAAAGTCTCATTTCCTTTGTTTTGTTAAACAATATGAGATGTGAGATATGTGTATATATAGACTCATGAATAGGTTTGTAGCTTGTTCCTAGACAATGTGAGATTCCTTCTTCTTTTAACTAACAACATAAGATTAGAGGCTACACTATATTTTATATATTTTATTTACTTATAGAGTTTAAATTTTTTTACAAAAGTTAACATTTGTTACATTATAAATAAAATTTTTAAACTCTATAAGTACAAAAATTATAAAATATAAAATGATGCGGGATTTGGTTTCGTCTTGTTTGAAGATGACCAAATGGGTTTGAAATAAAGGTGTTTGGAGGATGTGTGGAAGATTATATAGTATTTGCCATTAATGCAATCTTGTTTTGTTGCAATTGTTTTTTTAAAAGCAATTTCATTTTATATACTATAATATCAATATTATTAGATATCCGCTAAAAAGATTATATAGATTTATTTACTGAACACTAAAATTTGATGCAAACAATCAATATAATGTGTAGGTATGAAACTATTAACAAATCAATTCATATATATTTGTTTTCTTTTCAAATGAATGAAAGTTATATTGAAACAAAATCATACACGTATAAAAGAACTTTATACATATGTAATATAAAAATTGATTATGAAGTTGTCTATTCTTATGTATTTAAGGTAATTTTTTTATCACTTAATTATAAAAGGTTATAAAATAGTCATTTAATTATTTTTTTGAACCATTTGTTTATGAAAAGTTACAAAATTGTCATTCAGCTATTCAAATTTGTCTTCTTCTTTTTTTTGTTACATACCTTAAAATTCAAGATAATTGGGTGACCCAAAAAAATTACTAATAGTTGAGTGATCATTTCAGAAATTTTTATAATTTGATAGCCAAAAATCATAGTTAAATGACTATTAATGTAATTTAATCTAGATATAAAAATATAAAAATAATTATTATATTTTATGTATATTATATATTTCTATAAAAAGAACTTATTTAACATAATCAGATACTATGTTTAAATAGATTATCTATCTAGTCAAAATGCATCTGAAATAAATTCATCAAGATTCATTAGGTGATGAAAATTAAATTAAAATTAGGATTAAAAATTAATGAGTATAGTAAAATATTTAAAAAAGAGATATCAATTTTTAAAATTACAAAAAAAATATTATCTCGAGTACCAAATACTCACCATTTTTATTAATCAAACATTCATAATATAAAATAAAATAAATAATAAAAATATTAAAAGTATAACTTCTAAATTGAAATAATGGAAAATTATTTTAAAAATTAGAATTGCAAGGATATTAACTTCAAACATTTAAAATTGAATAGAAGATTACTGTATGTACAAGTTACATATGTACAATTTGTTCTATTTTTTTAATGGTCCTTTGTATATGTTAACAATTCTAAAATGCAACAAAATTAAATATCTCAAAACATAATTTTATAATATGAGAAAATATTAAAAAATATAAAAAAATAGAAATTGTTTTGTACAAAATTATAAAATATAGTGTAGCCTTTAATCTTATGTTGTTAGTTAAAATAGGAATGAATCCCACATTGTCTAGGAACAAACTGCAAATCTATTCATGAATCTATATATACACATATCTCACATCTCACATTATTTCAGAAAGAAATAAGAATTTTAGTTTATATAAAGATCTGTTTTGTAAGATTTGTTTTCACATTAATTGGTGGCACCAAAAAAACAATTAGTGCTGCCATTTTGGGTCTATATAAAAGTTTATTCTTGTAAATTTTCAAAAAATTGGTCTATTTTTACAATGTTTTAAAAAATGACCTTTTTTAAAAATTTAGTTCAAGTACGGGCAAAAGTACATCCATGTCATCACAAGCTTCTGCCTGACACAAGGAAAAAAAGGTTGATGTGGAAGCGTTTTTCTGATTTATCCCTTGAAAACGAGTCTATGTCAATGCATATTTGAGTTTTTGGTCCATACCTATAATTATTTTTAGAAATAGTCCATTTATGTAAATAATTCCAGAAATGAACCTTTATTGGTATATTGCCGTATTTAGTTTAAGTAATAAATTTGGATACTTAATATTTGAATGATGCTAATGGGTCACAATATTCAAAACTATGGGCTTGGAATTTGTTGGAATTGGGCCTTTGGACCCACTTGTGTAATTTTAAAGAGGAAGAATGGATGAAGCCAGCCCCTCCTGCCCTTGCTGCTGCCGTTTCCCCCCACTTCCATGGCTTCCCTCTTCTTTCTCTTTGCTAAAATGTCTTAGGAAACAACCTCCATGCTAGTTTTCCACCATCATCTCCTCAAATTTTAGTAGGGGTTTTTCCGGAGTTAGAGGGACAAAATGAAAGCTAGAGGGGCTAAATTCGAAAAGTAAAATTAAATTTTTAAAAATAAAAATATGAATTAAATTTCAAATATAGGAAAAGCAAAATAACTTTGATTATATTGTAACATTTAAAGTTTTACTCTTTAATTTAGCCAAATAACCCAAGACAAAGCTAGATGAGAATTATGTAGTGCCTATAAATGGATTGCTCCATCTAAAATCTAAAAGCAAAGTGAAAATAACAAGAAAAAAAATACCTGTGATCTGGATGAGAAGGGGAAGATATATAAATCATTCATTCAAAGAATCAGAATTTGATTACAAAAACCAACCAAGATACAGTGGTCCCCCTTGATTGGCAAGAACTGTTGTATCCAGATTAACAACAAAAGAAAGCTACGACTTTGGACCTACATGACACAACTTCTATATGAAATAGTACGTGCGTATACATACATACGTAAATACATACATACACTGTTGCTGCAGTTAAAGGTGATCTATATATTGCATCGATCATATCCAAAGAACCATGATGAGTTTTCTGCAAGTTTTGATGATAACTCACCATCCTCACCGTTATAGAATGGTTCAAATTCTTCTCGCCATCGCTGGTCACCTGCATCATATTTGGCAATATCAATCTTGTCATAAGAAGGTCGTTTGGCTTCTTTAGGTAGACGCGATTCTGCTAGCAGTTCTTTAAGAGTGCTAATCTCATATTCATGTTTTCGCTTTAATTTATCAATCTTTTTGTGAGCCTTATCAGTTTCTTGTTCTGCTTCCATTGCTCGCTTCTGCAATTATTTTAGAACAGAAGGAAATGAGAACAGTCTAAAGGCTTCGAATACCATCAAAGATTACTTTCACTGCCCGCTGGGAAATCATATAGATTCCAAGCTCATCCCAAAGCAAAAAAATTAAAATTTATGAGCTTTGCTAGTAAAGGTCAACAAATGGGAAAATTTTAACCAGAAGCCCTAAAGACTTCTTGGGCAAGCATACTAAAGGAAATTTTTTTAGGAGAAAGGAGAATATAAAATACAGAAGAAGCTTACTACTTACTAGGTCTAACAAGTCTAACTGCAGTGTTATTTAATATTCTCTGATTTCAAAGTACAAGCATTCCATCTGGAAAGTATCTTATATATCATCCACATTTACTTGGAAAATCAATAAATTGAAAGACAATGTTACTTGTTACTCTTCCAGCAAAAAAGCATTTAAAATCAATAAATTAGAAGACTGAACAGACACTACAACATCTAAAATCAAATATGAAAGCTATCTTAGTTACCAGTTATGGCCTTAAGCTCAAAACTGAATATGTAGCAACAATCATAAGCAAGCAGTGAAGTTAAAGTGCATGAAAACATATCAATAAGTTAGCTTACTTGAGCAGCTGCTACAGCTTCCTCTGCTTCTTTTAGCCGTACAAGCAATTCGCCTGCAGCCTGGACTGCTTCAGCAGTATCCCTCAGTTGAGCCTGGAGTCCTTTATTTTCATCCCTAAGATATAGTCTCTCCTTTTCCGTTTGCTCTTTCAATGCAGAAATTTCAGCAGCAAGTGCATTTATGAACTTAGATTCAGCACCCCTGACTCCTGCCCTAGCAGCTGCCTTTTTAACGTCATCTATTCCCTCTCGAATTCGTCTATGCCTTGCAAGCAATTGAATATGTTTTTCCTCAAGATCTGCATACTGTTCAAGCATTCTTGCATGTCCCTCCATAGCCATCTGCATTGCTTCCTTTAATTCTTCTGCACATTTTTTCTCCATATCTAATTCCTGCTTCCTTCTTTCAGCCAGCAACCTGGCTGCATCAAGTTCAGTCCTCAATTCTTCTGCAAGAGAAATCCATTTGCTTTCTGCCTCAGTCCACCGAATTCTCTCTTGTTCAAATTTTGCTTCAGCACTAACCTCACTTGTCCCTGATATTGCACTAAGAGGTGGTTGCACATTTGGATCACATGAATAAGTCAACTGCAGTAGAGAATTTTGTCTTCGAGCTAATGTGGAAGAAGAGTCTATATAATACCGTAGCTGGTTTCTTAAATCCTGAATTTCCTCTAATAGTACTTCCCTCTCACCCAAATCATGAAAATTTCGAAACTGCTCCAACTCATCCTGAACTCTTTTTAACTCAATCTTCGTTCTTAAAACCTCAGGATGATTATCATATTTCTCCTTCAAGAGCTGAAGGCAAATAGGTAAGTCATAGATGCATAAAAGATGTTTAACTAAGAAACGCTTAAAGCCCAAGCATATACCTTGTGCTCATGTGCGAGGGAAGCTAGCTCTGCTCCCAAGAATTCCTCAGTAGGTAAAACACCATCCATAAGGCTCTCAAGGCGAAGAATTTTATCTTCTCTTGTCTGCCCAATAATAGCATTGCATTCTCTTTCATGTTTGTACTGTTGCACCTGTAAATAATAGCCCAGTAAATATAACATCAATAGTTGACAATGAAGATGGCCACAGTTAGCTGCTAGTACAATTACAAAGGAACCTACCAAACGGTTTAACTGCATTATCTCGGAAGCTTGTTTGGCACAGAACTCTTCAAGAGCCATTTCTCTCCTGATAGATCCAGCCAAAACCTTCTCCACAGCCTGTGCAACAGAAAAGTAAGAAATGTCAATTATGCTGAAGATCTGAATCTGCAATGCCATAACCTGGACCTCTTACCTTTGGAACTTGCTTCTTGGTTTTCTCAGAAGACTCTGATTCATCAACAGCGACTAACTGCAAGTTTGAGCTTTCATTGTTCTCTTTGCCCTCCAGATTTGTTCTCTCTTTACAATTAGTACAAAGAAATACTAGTGGTTCTTCTCCTAGAATCTCGTAACCTTGAGGGAAAGTTTGAATTCCAACATCAACTTTGAAAGCAGCAATGGTTGGCTGGGAATCAGCAGGTTTTAATGAAAAATGATATGATCTCCTCAATGCTAAACTCCGACCAATAATCTCAAGACCTCGATGAAGGCTAGCTGCCAAGTGTTCTGTTGGTGTGATAGCCTCTGAGCCATCATTCTTAAGACCTTTCTGCGAAGCAGTGATCACTGATGATGTCCTCAAACTCTTTGTACTCTGGTTAACTTTAGGTGAGACACTTGATGTTGGGGATTTAAGAATCCCAGGGGAATTTCCATCAGTTGTTTCAATAGTTAGACAGTCTGGATTCTCTTGGACACTTTCATGAGCAGGAATAATGTTTGGGGGTGTTGTAGCAGGTTCAACACAATCAACAGTCATAATTTCAGAGGTTTTAGGCTCTTCAGATATTTCTTCTTCAATGTGAGCATCAGTATCCTCAACATTTCGTGCTTTGCCATATTCAGATGCATTAGGCCCTCGATCACTAGCACATCCTATCTCGGACGTGGGATTTCTGGAATCTGATTCAATTATCTCTAGTTTGGTCACTTCATTTGAATGGTTATATATATCAGATGATCGCAAATCTATTTGAGCACAAAGATTCTCAACAGCTTCCTCATCTATTTCCATCTCCTCGTCGCCATCTTCGTCAACATGAGGTAATACCCTTGGATGATTGAGGCTAAATTTTAACAAATTCAAGCTTCTGCGGGCATTCCATCCAGTTGAGTAACCTGCATTTGGATCAGCTTGATTGTTACCGTTAGCTTTCATTCGATGGAGTTCATCCTGTATGGTTCCATCACCATTTGTTAGATTCACATTTATTGCATAACCTTTTTTTTTTTGGGGGGGGGGGGGGAGGATTATGAGAATATACCTTGAGCTCTCGAATCACCTCACGTAGAAATTTTACATCATCCTGCATTACTTCATTAACAACTGCCTTGTTCTTGATTGCCTTTGCACGCTGAGCAAACCGTAGTGTGCTGAATGTTTCACTTTTACCGCTGCATTATTACTTGCGTAAACTTCCCTTCCAAAAAGTAAAAAGACTAAGGGGGGAACTTAAGTAAAATAGGATGTCTTCTTATTTACCTTTGAGCTGGAGAAATTGCACAGACCATTGCTAATTTTGCATTTCCACCAAGAGATTCCTGCAATAAAAATGTCAACTTGGAGTCTCTGTAGGGGATATGCCTTTGTTTTCCAGTTTGGGAAACTTCAGCAAGAATGTTTATCAAGTTCCTGAACTCCAAATATTATGTAAAATTAGCAAAAGGTGCTAGCTTGTAACACAATTAAAATAACTGTTGTATGCTTTTCAGTGTAACTGGAAACCTACATCAGTAAAGATGACATGTTCAGTACTATGTTTTGCCAACTCTGTCAAATAAGAATTGATCCAGAGACTAGAGTTTCAAGTAAGGACGCTAGGAAGGAAAGGATGAAAAAAGCATACCCAAGCTGTGAGAGTGAACGGTTAATATTGCCTGCCTCCTTTAAGCGCTCCCCTGCGGCACCGGTTAACTTTTGTCGCTCTGAGCCAGCTAGATCAACAAAATTTATCCGGCTTGTTTTAAAACTACTTACACCGTCAGCCACACTCTGTAACAATAAATAGTACTTCTGAATCCCTCAAGTATAATTGAGAGAGGAAACCCAAAAATAGGATATATTTTTCAATTGTTGTGCAGATCATTAGATCCTTGTATGTTTATTATTTACAGAAATTAGAAAATAAACAATGCCATTGTACTTGAGAAAATTTCTCTTTGTAGAGCTGCAAAATTAGAAATTTGATGCCACCAATTCGTGACTGGAAGAGTTATATTTGATCAAACAAGCATTAGAAACACAAAATTAACCACATGAAATTCAAAGCATTATTACCTTGCACCGAGATTCAACAACACAAGTAAAAACACTATGTGAACGAGAACTTTCAGCATTGATACTAGTCGCACCTGTTCTTCTATTCGATAATCCCTACATTCAAGAGCAGCTTGTAATTTTAACACCTTAAAAATTGGCCTATTCAAATAGTCATGCTTCCAATTCACTTTTATCTACTGGAATAAATCGATCAAGCTGATCGGAAAATTAAATCATACATAAAAAGAAAAAGTTGAACATTGGCATTCTAAACATAAAAATTGAAGATTTTCTTCATGAGCGTCTATAAGCAAGAAAGCACTGAAAAATAAGAATCTGAAACAGAAAAAAAAAAAAAACCTTTAGCAATAGCTTAGTCACATCCCTCATCGAATTTACATACTCTTCTGTCAAATTCTCAACATAGACGCCAGATTTTACATCTTCTCTGATCTGGATGAAAATGATAGAACATTATAAGAAAACCCAATCTTTTCGCCTGGTAAGAAAATGGCAATTGAAAAGTTAAATAACTATCCATTCTACCTGCAGGTTTCCTTGATTTGGATCCAATAAATCTGTTATTTGCTCATTATATATCTGCAAAAGGAAATTGGGAATCAAGTGATAAGGAACAAGAATAATACAACTCTAAGCAGTTCAATTATGTCAAAACTAGGAATCACAATAAGTCATTTAACTGTACCTCAAGAAAAGAACAGCGACACTGATACTTAAGCTGTTTATCAGCATGCTTAATTTGCTCCTATAGAATAAAAAAGGTCAAAACACAAACTATTGAAAATGGTTCCATCTTAAAATAATAATAAAAAAACCAGCAAATTCACTGATGAACATAAATTCAAAAATTTTACCTCATTGATGCGAGCAAACAGTCGCTGAAACACACGAGGAGTTAAGCCCTGTTGATCACTTGATAAATTTTCTTCTAACAAGGCATTGGCTGGACCCCAAATCGTATAAGTCTTTCCACTTCCAGTCTAATGAAATCATATCATTCAGATCCAGAAATTGAGAAAGGTTATAAAGCAAATAATAAAGTAATTCAAACATAAAAATCAAAGAAAATGAAGAAGCAAGTACCTGACCATAAGCAAACACGGAGCTGTTGAACCCTGCAAGACAATTTTCGACAACAGGCGCTCCTATGAGCTGGAAGATATCTAGCTGCAGTAAAATTTTAAAAATTCCAAAAATTAGGCCATTTCAGAAACAATTGAACATACGGAAATTAATAATATAAGCTTATTAGTGCCTGAGTTGCATCCGAGTTGGCGACTGAGTCAAACGTGAAGGTCTGTCCACTGATGCTCAAAGAATCACCGGTAATTTTCTGGACAATCGTTTCCCCTTCTTCCTCTTCTTTAATAGGTGGTCGCATCCGTATAATCACCTTGAAAGAAAATTAGTTAAGTTTTTTTTTTTTTTAGATTTTTTGAACCTAATAATCAAATAATTCAAAATTATGAAAAGGAAATACCTTGACACCGGAATCGGAAGCTCCCGAGGCGGAGTTTTCGGAGAGGGTTTCAGTGAAAAGTTTGCGTTTGAGAGGGTTGGAGGAGGGGGGACGGGGGGGCAGTGGACACTTGCTCTTAGTCATTGAGATGGCGGAGGCGGGGGAAAGTTGGGAGTTGGGATCTTGAGGCGGAGTGTTCTCTTTGGAAGATTTTTTATGTTTTCGCTTGGATTTGGGAGGGGTAGGATTTGGGGAAGAAGAATTCTCCATCGGATCTCTCAAGTTTGTGTTTCTTGGTAACATGAAATGCTTCATTTTTTGCTATTTTCTTTCTGTTGTTATGGCTTGAAAAGAAAAAAGAGAAAGAGAAAGGTGATGCAGTGAGGGAAAAATAGCCGTTCATAAAAGAGAGAATTTGAATTGGGGATTTGAAATTACATGTTGGATCTGGAGCGTGGCTCTGTTTACAAGACTGGCGAGTCGGGTTGGCCCAAACTTTTCTTTTAATTTTTCTTTTTCTTTCTCTTTTAAATTTTGGTTGAATATTTTATTTGGTACCTGAACTTCATACGTTTTTCTAATTTGGTACTTGAACTTAACATTTTTTTCCCTAATTTGATACATGAAGTTGAAACTTTTTCTTAATTTGGTACTTAATCTTTTTTTAGTCTAATTTGATAACTGATCTCTTTTTTTTTTTTCCTGATTTGCTATATGAGCTTGTCAAACATTATACAAATTACTCTACTATATTAACAATGTTATTTTTTATGAGGTAGCAAAAATAAATAAGGTATGATCGACATGCGACAAAAGAAATGGTTTTTCTTTTTTATATTTTAAATGTTTAATTAATTTTTGTTTTATTTATTTATTTCATTTTATTAATTTAAAATAATAAATTTCTTTTGTTTTGGGTTTTCAAAATTCTTTTTTCTTATTCACAATCAGTTCATTAAGCATAGCTCAATGCATACTTTTTTTTAACACAAATTTCATCTAACACATGATATTTTTGTAGCATAACACAAATTTTTTAACACCGTTTTGTGTTTTGGGTAATTTGTATAACATTTAACTTAAGTACCAATTTGTATATAAAAAAAAGCTTAGATATCAAATGTAATTTATATAACATTTAATAAGTTTAGGTACCAAATTGAACCTAAAAAAAGCTTAGATACCACATTAGAAAAAGAAATTTTAAGTTCAAATACCAAATTGGACCTAAAAAAAACTTAGGTACCAAATTAGAAAAAAAAATCAAGGTTAGGTACTAAACTAGGCCAAAAAGGTTTAAGTACCGAATTAATAAAAAATGTCAAGTTTAGATACCAAATGTTATAAACCGTAAATTTTTATTTGCTTAGACTGACTTGTCCACATGCAACTGCCTCAATTTCTTGTTGGGTAAACTTTATAAATAGTTGCCAACTATTAGATTACTTTTGTTTTGATCATTTAGGTTTAAAGTTTTCTATTTTAGTCACTAACATTATCAAAATTTAACATTTCGGTCACTATTTGTTAAATCACAAATAGATTGTTGACGCGGCCTTTTTATTGGTGGTATAATAACAAATTTAGCCTATAATATTTACAGATTATATCAGCTTGGTCCTAATTCTAAAAATTCAACGAATATAACCTTATTTAACATTACACATTATGTCATAGTCTTGATTCTTAAAATTTTAAAATTAAAAATAAAAAATTAACAAAATTATTTAAACGTTCATTTTCGATAAAACATAAATACAAAATTATAAAAATATTTATAAATAAATGAATACAAATTTTCTCATTTTTCTAACATGACATTTATTTATTAAAATAATAATTCTATAAGTAAGACAATCTAAAGGGGGAAATCATGAAAAGACTTAAGCATATTCAACTTTTTCATTTTTCAACATTAACAACTATCATGTTTAGATTTTGTCAAAAACTACAGCCTGATGTCAAATGCGATAAGAATTGATGTCTTTAGGTTCACCCAAAATGAGTTTGTTACATTTGAGATTGTGTTTGAGGGCGCGCATATTATTGGGGATATATAGGTGAAGATGAGATATGGGAGACCCAACAGGTGGAAGGCCATGTCGGCAACTCCACAATTGATTTCTAGCTTAATAGCACAATGACAGAGTATATGGAAATCAAGGAGTTCAAAGTAAAGGTTATTGGTGATGATGGTTGTGGGCAAAGACGATGTCAAGCGCTCGACAAATTTAATGAGGACTAAGTAATAAGGCCAAATGTAAAATAAATAAATTATTATTTATAAAATAAAACTAAAAGAGAGAGAGAGAAAAGTTTAAATATGGCTTAAGTCTTGTTTGTGGGTTTTAAAATAAATTATTATTTATAAAATTAAATTAAAAAAAGAAAAGTTTGAATATGATTTAAATCTTGTTTGTGGATTTTTAAAATATTTTATTTGTAAAATCATTATTTTAATAAAAATTTCATGTTAGAAAAACAGAAATGGATATTCATTTATTTATAATTTTGAATGTATTTTTATCGAAAAAGGACTTTTAAACATATTTTTATTTTATTAAGTTTGTTCCATTTTATTTTTGAATTTTTAAGAATCAAGGCTAAATTGACATAATGTGTAAAATTGAAGGTTAAATATATTGAATTTTTTAGAATTAGAACCAAATTGATAGAATCTGCGAACATAAGAGGACTAAACTTGTTATTATGACAATGAAAAACAACCACATCAACACTTCGTTAGTAATTCAACGGATGAGTGACCAAAATATTAATTTTCAATAACATTAGTGATTAAAATAGAAAATTTGAAACTTTGGTGACTAAAACAGAATCACGCTAATAATTGGTATTTTTTTTTTACTTCTTTTAGCTATTTTTTAATTATGTCATGTTCTTTGTTGATCACTTTTTGTCTCAATTAGTATTTACTTTTGACTTTTTGTATTTTTTACCGACAACTTATTAAATCTTTTTGTAATGAATCATTTTTTAGAAATGTCGAAAACTTCGGTTTAGAGGCGAAACAACCTAAGTCAAGTTAGTTCAAAAAATTTTAATTGCATAATTAAGAATATAATTAGTTTGTAATTAATTAAACACATTAATTAGAATAATATAAGGACTAAGTTGTAAGTGACTTCAACTAATAAAATTAGATTAGGAATCTTATCAAGCTCTTAATGTGCAATTAAACCAACGATCAAAAGGGTAATTTACTCATATTTAAATATGGTTAATGGCTTAAATAAATCAAAGACATCATTCTCCACTATCTTAAGACTATGGAGATAATGGTTATTGATTAATGGCGTTATTATTATATTATATTAACAAGGAACAATATATGAGATAATGGAAAGATAATAGCATTTTCTATCATCTTTCTCCCATAGCCGAAAGTTGAGTACAAGAAAAAGGTTAAGCTCATCCTCCGTAGTTGGCCAAAAATGATCAAGGTATATAAACTTATATTTTAAAAATTTCATGGATTTCTAATCTATTTAGCTTAGTAAAGTTGATCTATAAGCTAGATTGTTCAATTGTTAAAAGTGATTCAAGTTACCATTAAAAGGAGTAGAAGGATTAAGTTAAAATTATGAATTACTTAGTTGATTGAATTTAAGTTAAGTGAAAATCATGTTAGAAGTGTAGATTAAGTTAATTTGGATAATTGTTAAAGAAACTTTTGCTGTATTACTAGGGACTTAATTGTAACAGATGAAAATTATAGAACTAATTAGTATACAATGATAGTTTGAGACCCCAAGAAAAAAATTATGGAATCGGATTTCAACTTGATTGAGAGAATTGAAAGATATGGGAGTTTCGGATATTAAGGTCCAAAGGATTATTAGAAGACTTTGCATTCCATGACATTATCATAAATTCATGATATTGATTATAGATTTGTATGAATTATTAGAGAAAGTATGGGAGGTTATTTGAGCAAGTAGAGGACAGGACAAAGAAATCTACTCATTTTGTGTTTTGAAAGGTAAGTTCTCATGGAACTCACCATCCTTCCTTATTAGCTATGTGTACTTGTATGTACCATTATGTTTATAATGTTACTAGCTCTTTAACATGTTTGTTATTCAATGAGCTTAATATTCTTGGCAGGAAGATACTAATGAATGAGATAAGTGGAGTGAATATCATTTGATTTGTGAAAGGGAAATCATGTTTATATGCAAAGTTATATACTTATTATAATGAGCCAAAAATAAATGACTAATGATTTATTAAGAGTTACATGAGAAATGTGTATTTTGTATTAAGCTATGACTTGTAATCTATGAATTATGGGATAAGACACATAATTTTCAAAACTTGTATATGTTTATGAGTGTTAAATGCCCATGTAAACTTAGTAGAAAGGCTAGGATACAATTGGCATGTCAATAAGGTCATATGCGCATTTTTTTATGGGTTTTGATAGTAATGCGAAGAATATGTTATGCCATTGTAGAATTTAACATTTGTTGTAGATTGTCGAATATGTATTGCCTATATGGAGACCTTGGTATGGTGGAGGGATGTGCTTGCATATGTATATGCATTTGTTGGCTATGGGTTTTGCACTCAAGTGCTTTGGTGTGGTGTAGTTCATGCTTTTTTTAGCTATCTTAGTGTGGTGTAGTTCACCCGTGTGTCTAAATTTGTTTTTACTAAGGTTACATTGGGCAAATGTTAAATTGAAAATGAAATCAAATAATGAAAAATGACTTGATTTGCTATGCTAGGAACTTCAATAAATGTAATTATTATGGTATAGAAGAGTAATTCAATGGAAAGAGTTGAGAATTATATAATAACATAAGAAATGGTATGGTTCCTTAATGCTTATGATTGTGATTATGATTTTTGACACTTGAATATATATATATATATAGACACACACACATATGGTTACCTTGCCTTGTAATGTTATATGCTTCGTTTAGCTACATTGTGGTTAGTTCACTTAGCATTTAATATGCATACCTATGATCAAGATAAGTATAGTGAATCCCATTTGAATTTACTAAGCATTGAGTGCGTACCTGCCATTGTTTCTTTATACGTTTCGAAGCCTGCTAGGGGTGGATGCCACACTATCAATAAGGTGATAAGAGTATGCTTAATTTTGTACGGCATGTACATAGGGTGTCTTTTGTAGGTAATGGTCAAACTTATATGTATTATATAAGTGTTAAGTGAAATCTTGTTATGATGGAACTAGAGAATGTCCAATTCTTTATTATATGTTGTTGATAAAATACTTTTGCTTTTATAAGCCCTATGATTATCTTGTGCTTAGGTTTACATGTTTTGGTATGAAGTTGAAATGTGGTAACTAGTTAATTAGATGATTAGTTTCTTACTTGTCAAGTTAGTTAGTTGGCGAGAAAGTTTAGTATCTATCAAGTATGCGAGTGATTATGGTGAATGTATGTATTGAAATGAGTATGTATAATGTTTTAAATATGATCTTTGAGTCCTATAAGTTATGGTTTTAATTAAGATGTTGTTTGGGGTTATCTTTGACCAAATGGGATTGGTGTTTAGTAATCTTGTAAGAAACAAAACTTGTTTTAGTAAACTATCTTTGCGACAATCCCCTGTTGAAGTCGCGACATCAATCCGTTATCCTCAAAGTTACGATATTTCCTTGCTGAAGTTGTGACATCAAGATATTATTTCCAAAGTCAAGACATTCCTTAGTTAGGTTGTGACACTAGAAGTTAACTGTCTTTAGTGTCTCGACATACATTCTTCAATGTTGTGATTTGACCCTGTTAGATAAAATCTTGTTCCAAATTTTCTTGCACAACGAAAAATATAATGATGAAGGATGAATATATGTAACAGTATGATTGGTGGAGCAAAATAGTAATTAGCATCTAATAGATTTTTTTGATAGATAATTACACGAAAATATGTAGAAAAATATAGAACAAGATGGAGAAATCCATCTATCTTTATATAGCTATTCACATTACCATAATGTTTGCCATTTCAACTTTTCATTTTATTACAAATAGGTACTTTCCACCTTTAATAAGCCAATTAAGCTCAAACCTTCCAATTTCCTTGATGATTAGTGAGTGAAATCAATAGAGAAGTGTAATAATTACTTAAATTTCATGAGAACCCCAACCATAGTTTTTTTAGAGGAGAGAGAAAGTAAAGATTAGTAGAGAATACAAGTAATTGAGAGAAATTGAAGAAAAGTGAGAAATAAAGAAATGAGGAGCTTAAGGAAAAAGAAAACTCAATTTCAAGTTGTACGTACAACTAGTGTATTATTTATTTTAATTGTGTTGTTAATAGTTAGGTTGAATTAAGGGTATAAATGCTTGAATATAATATTTTAAGTATAAGTTTACATGTTACATGAATGAAGAATTAGACATGATGATAATTAAGTATTAAGAATGATTAATTGAATGTCTTTACTAAATAAATTAAAATGAAGAAATAGAAAGAAAAGTGAGGAAACGACTAAAGATGTAAAAATGATTAATTTGTAAAAGATGGAAAATTGATAGGAATATTATTGTTAAAAATAAGTGTATACATGACATAGAATATGTAAAAGATTGATATGAGAAATGCTATAGTAAGGTTATGAATAATACTAATGAAGTATGAATAAGAATCTATTAAGTTGAAAAGTATGTAAAAGTGATGTGTGATAAGTATGATAAGAATTAATAGTGAATTGTGAAGATTTTGCTAAGTAATGTAAAGTGCTATGTGTATTAAAGAAATTGAAATTTTAAAAATTTTATTATTGTTATAAGGACTATATTGTTAAAAAAATGTAAAAGTGACATGAAATATATATGATAAGGATTAGTGAAAAATTATGGAAATTATATTTAGTAATGAAATGTGTTATATGTATTAAAAAGTGATGAAAGTTCTATTAATATCCTAAGGACAAAATTGCAATATGTGTAAAAGTGACATGTGAAATGAGATAGTAAGAAATTATAGTGAATTATGAGAATATTGTTAAGTATTGAAATATGCTACATATATTATTGAAAGTGGAAATTTTTTTCACATGGATTGTGGTAATAAGGACTAAATTGAAATAAATGTAAAGTATATACGTTCTGTTCTGAATTGAGAAAATGCAATTGATATTGATGAGAATACCCAAGTAGACGAGCTAAGAACTAGTAGGATATATATGGTATGCTATGAAGGAATATTTAGCATGACTACCGTATTTTTTATGCACTTTGGTGTTTACCGTTACGAGATTACACTATGTGCTTACCGTTATGTGATTGCATTTCGTGCTTATTGCTACGTGAAATGCATGTTAATACATTACTGTATCAATTCTGTATATCCTATGTGTTCTGTTTAGTCTACTAGGTCTCTGTTGAAAGGTAAAAAGTTTTCTTTATTAAATGTTTAAATACCACATCTGTTAAATGAAGAAACAAGAAAATAAAGTGTATTAAAGAATGACTAAAATGCAATAGGATAAATGATAGTAATGGATGAAAATATGTGATAATTAAATGATAGGATTAAAATGATTACAAGTACAAGATCTGAATACTATTAGATAAATAATTGAGATTGTAACACCCAGAAAGTTGCTACAGTAAGAAAGTGAGATATTATCTTTGATATAGTAAAATAAGGAAATAAAGTGAAAAGAAAAAAGGGGAAAGTTTGATTTATGTCAACAAAATCGGTTTAGGAAGTATATTATGATGTATTAATTCGAGAAAATATTAAATCACAAAAGTAAGAAAAGTTTTGTGACCCAAGAGTAAATACTCAAAATTTGAGGGGTTAAAGTATAAATATGAAAAATTTAAAGGACCAATAGTGCAAATATTTTAAGGGTGGAAGGATCTAGAAACTAAGGAAAATGGATGAATTAGGACCAAATTGAATAAGTGAAAAAAAGTATGAGGGGTTAGATCACAATTTTACTAAAATGAGTGATGATTCAATGGAGGAATTTTGAAGGATCATAAGGGACAAAATGGTCATTTATCAAGGAAGATAATTTTGAAAAGTAATGATGATATTGGTGATATTTTAAATTAATTAATTAATTATTAGTTTATTAATATTTTAATTTGACATTTATTTATATTTTATTAATTTTTATTTAGTATATAAGGAAAGAAAAATGAAGAATTCTCTTCATCTTTCCATGCTACTAACGTGAAAAGAAGAAAAGAAAGAAAGAAAATTTCTTTTCTTTACAATTTGGTCACTTTACCAAAAATCCATCATTTTCACTTAGAAATCAAAAAAATTTCCATAGCCATCAAGAGAGAAAAATATTAAGGAGACTATGGGGAGCTAGAATATCAAGTTAGATTCGAGAAAATAGAAGTTGGAAGGGAGAGAAAGTCAAGTTAAAGTTTTGTTTCAAGAGAATAAGATATGGATGTTAAGTTTTTCTATTATTTTTAAGCTTAGTTTTGATAGAAAGCATAAAAATGGTGTTAAAGTAAAGATTTCTCATGAGGAAATATTATGTTTTTGACATGTTGATGAAGAGAGAAGTTGAGTAAGTAAATCAAGTAGTAGGAGAAGAAAAAAATAAGAGATTTTGATAATAAAAAAAGAGGTAAGTACTAGAGGTGTGAATGGGCTGGGCTGGCTCAACTAAAAATTTATGCCTGTTTGCTAGGCTCGGGCTCGACGCGACCCGAAAAATGGGTATAAAATTTTGCCCAAGCCCGATGTAACACCCCTCACCTGTATCAGGAGCCGGGATAGGGTTCGAGGCATTATCAGAACTTTTCATTTAAAACATACTGAATCAACTCATCAGGTTTAGCTCAAAATTGAAACTTACAAGCATTCACATCTCGTCCCTTAAATGGGCCTTCAAGGCACTAAATATACATAGAGATGATTCGGGATAGGACCGGGAACATTCCATAACTTTAGAAAATTTCCTTATTTAGAAGTGTCACACGCCAATGTATGAAGGGCCGTGTCATCACCCACGCCTGTGTGGTCTAGGGCACGTTCATGCCTTTAACCCATGGGCAACATTGACTTTTAGACACGGCCAAGGCACACGCCCGTGTCCAAAACTTGAGCATTCTGTTAAATTAACACGGCCCAGACACATGCCCGTGTGTCCTACCCGTGTACTAATTTGACTTAAAGTTTTAGGTGCAGGGGACACACAACCATACCACACGCCCATGGGGGTGGACACACGACCTAGACATACGCTTGTGTGTCTAACCATGTGGACTTTAATAGGCTATTTACCAAGTCTTTAGTCACCCATTTCTACTTCTTTTTATTAAAAGATACCAAATTCAAGGTAAAACATGATTATACACTTGTAAATGATCTTGATGAAGTTAGTTGTATGGAAACCTCATATCATTGGTTTCATGCAAAGAGGTTATTTCCCATCTAGTATTTATGGGTTCTTATGTTATTGTAGCACATTCAAAATTTGGCTCGTTTTTGAACTCATTGCCACTTGTAGCAACCCATCATAATAGAGCGAAAACATGCATATAAAGGTAGGTCATAGCTTACTTTCAAATATGCCAATTTCCATGGCCTTATACAAAAAGATGAATGCATATTTACATGCCTTCATTTGGCAATTCAAATGACACATATGAAAAAATACTCAAAGCCCTATACATTCCATTAACAAAATAGAAGTGTCTTTATACCAAAGCTTGACTAGTTGATAGTGTGTTGACTCTTCAATCGTCTTCCAATCCTTATGAGTCCTTGAGCTCTCTAAAATAGGGAAAAGAGAGGGGGTAAGCATTTTCATGCTTAGTAAGCTCGAATAACCAGAAAGTAAACTTACCGAGTAATTAGCATACATCCATACTTAACCCATGAAATCATCCATTATGAAATGATTTCCTATCACATGCACTCAATCAATGAGTTAGTCACATAATCATGTATCATGTAATTTAACTAGATGAGCTCATCATTCAACATTTCATTCATATATGTATATCCCATGTTAATCTCGTTGAGTTTCTAGGAAATCCCAATGGAATACCCATTATCCGTCAATTCATACGAATGATCATTCCATATATGCACTCCTGCGAACCTCACATCATATGGTAGAATTACCAGTCTAGGCTAAATCCCCTATTATATGAACTCGTAAGGTGATGTCGGGATTACCAGTCCAGGCTAAATTCCTTATTGCGACAAACACCCTTAATGAGCTTGGATCTGAAGTACCAGTCCAGATTAAATTCAGACCCAATTCAGATTACCCCTCCGGGCTAAATCCGTAATGCACATATATTCTTCGGGAGGCTCGATCATTCAAGGAACACCCGTCCAAGCTAGATCCTTTTCATAATTGAGATCAACGGATTACTCGTCCGGGCTAAATCCTTACTACAACACATGCAAGATCTCGTTACACATATCAATCAGGGTTTATCCATCAAATCACCTTTATCAACCTCAACCGATACATCTTTCACATGTTACCATCAAATATGCATTTCAATGATGTTTCATACTAATAATAAATGCAATCATCATGCATTCATAAATCATTCAATTATGCATATTAGGGGTTTACTTTAAGTTATCCGAATTTACCTGGTATTCTTTTCGAGATTGTGTTTCTGTTATTCCGAAACCTTGCGTTTACAACGATCGACCTCCGGAATTTGTTCCTCGGGGTCTATAACTGCAAAATTAACTCATTAATACCCCACATTATACGTTTCAAGTTTAATATCTACCCCCGGTCCAAATGACCGTTTTGCCCCTAACCTTTGACATTTTTACAATTTAGTCCCTAAGCTCGTATAATGAAACACCTGCAATTTCTATCTTACCCAAGCCTAACCGAACATTTTTTTCTCTTATGGAAACCCACATTTTCCATTATTTTTCTTATTTCTACCACACATTTACATCTTTTGCAAAATGGTTCCTATAAGGGTTTCTTATGAAAAACAACTTGGAAAATATGTTTAACACACATTTATCTTTCATATTCCTCCATAATCCATCAAAATACCAATAACTCATGCATGGTTAAATTTTTGAACATGAACCCTAGCATGAAATATGGGTAGAAATGGAAAGAGCAAGCTACCGGGATTTCAAAAATACAAAGAACATGAAAAACAGGGCTTGGGAGCACTTGCTATTGAGCTTGAAAATTGACGAAACCCTAGCTATGGTGTCTTCCAAATTTCGGCAGCTATGGGAAGATGATGAGCATATTTTTGCTTCGTTTTTCCCTTTTTATTTCATTAAAATGCCTAATGACCAAAATGCCCTCATACCCTTTCTTTAAAATTTCATCCATGCAAGCCCATTTTTGTCCAAAAATTTAGAATTTGGGAAAATTTCTCTCCAAGACCTTCTAATTCATAATCTAAATCAATTTCATACAAATTGATTCTAGAATCCAAGTTTTGCAATTTATTGAATTTAGTCCCTAATTTCCAATTGGACACCTTATACTTAGAATTTCTTCGTGAAACTTTAACACACATATATACTCATATCCTAGGCCTCATAATAATCATAAAATAAATATTTTGATGTCAGATTTATGGTCCCGAAACTACTATTCTACTAGGCCCTATTTCGGGATGTTACACCTGACTCGAATAAAAATGTTAAAACCCGGGCCCAACCCGACCCACCCATATATTATTTTTATATAAATTTAAAATATATATAATACATCAAAAATACTAAAAACATCAAAAAATATTTCTCAATTACTAAAAACATCAAAAAATATTTCTCAACCAATTGAAAATAAATTTTAAAAAATATGTATACTTAAATAACACTAAGGTAGATGCAACTTAACGAGCAAATGCCTCTAAAATAATAACAAAATTAACAATAAAATAAGTTTTATACAATATCCAAAAAATAACAACAGAATAGTAGTAACATAATAGTAAAATGGTAGCAAAATAGGGAGAAAACAATAAGAAAATAATATTTAAAAAAATAGATTTTTTTGTCCTTTAGTGAATTCGAGTCGGGTCGGGCCCGAGCAAAAAATGCCTTACCCAAAGCCCGACCCATTTTTTAAACAGGCTTTATTTTTTTTTCCAAGCTCATTTTTCAGGCCTATATTTTTACCCAAACCCTCCCACATTTTAGGCGGGCTTTTGGGCCAGGCCAGGTGGCCCTACCCATGAACAGGTCTAGTAAGTACCCATGAACTTTCTTGTTATTTAAGGATTAAAATGTGATTTTTGTAAAGTAAATGGTAATTAAGTAATATATATAGTGTGAAATAATTTCTTAAGTGAAGGAGGAAATTATAATAAAAATATAATAGTTGGGCTATGTGTTAGCAAAAATATACAAAGTATTAGATAAGTGAAATTATGGGAAAATGTAAAATTTTATGGAAACAATGACTAAATTGAATGACTTGAGAAATATATGAGGTGGAAATAATACAAGTGAAATACATAGAAATTTGATGTGGAAAATGAGATAGTGGAATTAATTATGTGAATTAAGTGAGATGTCAAAGAAAAATTGTGTAATAATGAATAGAGAACTTTTATGAAAAAGGGTGATTAAATTGGAAAGTTATGAAAGTTTACAAAGAGATATTGATAATAAAGCACTTAGTGAAAAATAAAAGAATATATGGATTTTGTAATCCAAACTACAATTATTTCCTAAGTTGTAGAAATTAAGGGTTAAATCGTGAATTTGAGAAAATTTATATTAGAAATAAAAAGTGAAATGCATAATACTTAGAATGAGAAAAATTGATGTTGTAGTGAATTTTGGAATATTAATAAGTATTGAATTATGTTATATGTGTTATTCAAAATAAAATATATTGCTACACAAAATATTGTGCTAATGACTAAATTAAAAATATATAAAAGTGATATGTGAAATAGATGATAAGGATTATTAGTGAATTATGGATGAATAATGAATTTAGAAATATATTACATGTATTAAAGATAGTGAAGATATAAGTATACGGATTATTGGTACAAGGATTAAATTGTAAAGTATGTAAAAGTATTATGCGAAAAGTGTAAAAGTGATATGTGTGCATGATATAATTTGCCCAAGTAAAGGAGATTAGAACTACTAGGATATTAGTTGCATGTCATTAAGGGACCCTAGCGCGCTCTTCGATTATTGGCACATTAATGCTCTCCGTTTAGCACATTTGTGCTCTCTGTATAACAATGCTTTCCGTTTAGCACATTTGTGCTCTCTGTATAACACTTTAGTGCTCTCTGTTTAATAGTGCATAGTAATGCAACCCTAACCCTTATTCGTCCCCAGAACAGGATTACGGGGCATTACCAGTCAATTCAGTTCAATCACTTTAAATCACGTTCAAACCTACTCAAAACATGTCAAAGTAGACATTTTACGTGCTTAATGATGAATCTTTTTAAGTATTTCACATACATGATCAAATAGTTCAAATTCTTACCAAATAAGCCAGTTCCTACTATATACTATTACTATACTATTACTAAATCTAAATTTACTTATTTCATCCTTACATTGACAATCCAAAATGACACACATAGACATTTTAGGTATATGCCATTACCAATAATTAATATACTTCATCACGTTGAGTTCGGGATCGGCCTAGGATGTTGATTCAACGGTCTGACTTTAACCTATCCTGCGCACAGAAACAAACCATACGCTGAGTATGAACTCAGTGGTATTTCTATAATCCGAACACTTAATAATATGAAAATATAACATTTACTTAAAAATCATATGACAATCACAATTATATAATTGTTCAATTCATAGATAAATCCTTTATAACTCAATCAATTCTTTCATCTACTAACTCGTAAAATTTTCCACAACATGTTCGCAATTCACATGAACAATAATATTATTCACTTATATCCCATTTAGAGTTACATAATTCATGTGTTTCAATCATGTTTCAATTTACTGTTCAATATCAATTAATAATATTCAACAATTCACATTTCAATCAGTAATTCCGTTTTATTCCAAGCGCAATATCAGTCAATATTTTTCAATATCAATCAGTTTATCAATATTATTCAGTAACAATCAATTTTCAGTAGTAATCAGTTATTCAGTAACAGTTAGTCGCTCAGTATCTTTATTCACCCCAATTAACATGACTCGGATATTGATGGATACACAGATCCAACCAACGTACCAGTATGGCACTCAGTGCCTTATCGGCTTTGCCGAAGTAAACAGTAACAATACGATACTCAGTACCTCATCAGATTAAACCGATGTAACAATAGTAGTACGACACGCAAGGTGCCTCATCTACTCGAAGTTGAAGTAACAGTACGACACTTATAGTGCCTCATCGACTTAAGGTCGAAGTATCCCTGAACACTTCCAATCCTATAGCATGCTAATTATATCCGACTAGCCCGATACTGTTAATAGGGTATTCAATTCACTTTCAAATTTTCCAATCAATTTACATTTTAATTAATCACATAAATTCATAATTCAATACAATTCAATTCACTTTTCAGTAACAAATATTCCAAATTCCACATTAATCACATATTCATATTTATTTCATCACATTCCCAATCAATTTAATTTTCAATATAACATACATTCGATATTCAATTTCCACATCAATCATATATATCCATATAAATTCAATAAATTTATCACATACGAAATCAATCCATTTCAATTGTAAAACACAATACAAATAATTCTCACCTAAATTACTTACCATAATATTTAATCGAAATACAACAATTAATAATTAAACTCACTTTTCAATTTCAACCAATATTCACTCCAATTCAAATAATCATCTCAATGCACTTACCATAAATATTAAATAATAATTTCAACAATTAAATATTAAGTTCGGATTATAGAAATACAAACCGTAATTTTCGAGCTAACCCTCGTTGACTTTGTCTTTTCCTTTCTTAGCCGAGGTTTTCCGGCACAACATTAACTACGAAAATTAAAACAATTTTCATAATCATTAATACAATACTAATTTACATTTGATATTTAAATTTCTTATTCAATTTCTATTCAATTTCTACTTTAATTTCAATTTTGATCTTAACTAATTTCACTTATTTTTCTATCTTAATTCATACTTTATTTCTACTCAATTTTCAACCAAACTTAGACATAACTATCTAAATTTCATCATAAAACCATAATCTCAAGTTTCTTTCAATTTAGTCCTCTAACATAAAACTTATAGCTTCTTTTACAATTTAATCCCTTAATCAATTCTAACATAAAATTCATTCAATTAAACCCTTAATTCATCATTTCATTCAACATGAACCATACTTATAAACCTATGAACTTCCAAAAGCTCAACTTAATTTCAACAAAACTTTGTTCTAAATCTTCTAAAACATCAAAATAAAAAAAAAAAGATTTAATTTACTTACCTATTTAAATTCCAAGGTTTAAAATCCCTATTTCTCCCTTTTCTTTCTTTCTCTTTTTCCTTTCTTTCTTTCTCCCCTGTTTTCGTTTCTATTCTTTGTTTCTTTTTGTTTTGTTTTGTTTCTTTTATATATATATATATATATATATATATATACTAAATAATAATAATAATTATTATTATTATAATAAATATCTTTTATTAACAAATATTTATATTATATTTGTCACCTTTTAATTAGTTTGTCATATAAAATCTTATATAATAATTATTAATAACTTTTACTTAATAACAATAAATAAATAATAAATATCTATTTTAATAAACAACACATGTATTACAATTATATTATACATATTATTACAAATGTATTTGATCTCCACCTACATTTGTCATAATTCACTTTATTTGATAATAATAATAATAATAATAATAATAATAATAATAATAATAATAATAATAATAATAATAATAATTTAATAAATATCTATTTAATACATAAATACATATATTACAAATATACACTTATAAATATTTTTACATTTGTATGTTATCATGACCATCCATTCGTCTTTCTTTTATTTATTTATCATACAAAAATCTTATAATATAATTAATATAAATTATAATTTATTTTAATAACAAGTATAAATACTACAATGGTACACATCTATTTTTGTACATTTGAACAATATTAATACCATACATTTGTACAATATCAATACCATACAATTGTCATAGATTCAATTTATTTACTAATAAAATCTCCTAATATAATTATTTAATTAGTAATTATATTTTTCTTAATTTTAAGTAAATAAATAAATATAATACAAATGTATATATTCACATTGTTACAAATGTCACTATCTAATTTGTTCATTACACAAAAAAATCTCACAATTTAATTATTTTATCTAATAAATATCTTTTACTAATTAAATAAAATATCACAAATATATATATTTCTATTAATACACTTGTATTTAATTACTAACATACATTTGTCTTTATTTAACTTATTTAATAATAATAATAATAATAATAATAATAATAATAATAATAATAATAATAATAATAATAATAATAATAATCTAAATTAAATCATAAAAACCTTTAGATTTTTACATTGCTTTGCCACCTCATTTATGCTAAATGGCCTAATTCTATTTTAGTCCTTTTACTTTCTTTTAATCTATAATTAGACTTTTACCCTTTATTGAATTTAATTCTTATACCTAATTAACCTTTATTCACCTATCCACAATCTAATTAACCTCACAATTAACTTTGTAAATATTTCAGAAACAGAGACCCAAAAATACACTTTTCTGATAATCGTAAAATTTCAGTCGTTACAGTATCAATTCTGTATATCCAAAGTGTTCTGTTTAGTCTACTGGGCCTCTGCTAAAAAGGTAAACAATTTTCGTTACAAGGTAAAAGTTTATTTCTGATTTATGTTTGAAATATTGAATTAAAAAAAAATTGTGAAAGAAATAGTCGAAAATCATGAAAATTTACACTAAATGATGAAATATTATACATGTATAAAAAGAGTAGTAATTTTATAAGTTGATTTGAGGACTTAAGGACTAAATTGTGAAATAAGTAAAAAGTTACAAATGAATATGATAAATAAACAGAGAAACGAGATATTAGAAATTAAGAAATTTAATAGAATTTAAATATAATGGGTACTTACTAATTCTTCACCAGTTTAACGTGTTTATTTTCAACGTGTAGGTAAAGTGATTTTGAAGAGTTGTAGTTGAGGTCGTGGACATCCATCTTATCACATCTCCAAGTGTCAAGAGGGTATTTTTAATAATTTGGAATGGAATGGCATGTACTTAGGAAGATCAAGTGTGTTCCAAGTAGTAGGGACTAAAATATAAGTTATGAAAACTTTATTTTTTTTAATGTTCAAATATATAAGTGATTAGCCAAAATTACTTTGGCACCAAATGTAATATTCCTATACATGTTCCTTGGGTCGAACCGGGTACAGGAGTGTTACAGAGATATCGTACCTGTTAAATGAAATAGTAAAATGATTAAATGTGTTAAAATTGGATGTTGACGACAAATAAGAAGATAGGATAATGAAATGGTGAATTATAAGATAATGGGAATTACAGATCATTAAATAATTTTGTGTAATTTTAACACAAATTAAATTCTATGATAGATAAAAACATAATTTATTTCTAGTTGTAATTGCTAAGCTTGCAAAGGCTTAATGTGTGTTTTATACTAGTGTCACGGACTTAGGATTTTTGCCTCACAATCCGTGAGACCTTAGGCAGTTTCTTGCTCTAAATATGTCTAAGTCAGCCTAACTCCCACAATATGAGGATTCAATAGAATTCCTCCTAAAAAATGAAACTCAAAAGAAAGCAATTCGAAGCCAAACAAGATGAACGAAGAACGAAACAAGAACAAGCCACAGAAAAATAAGAATACAAGAGAGAAAGAACTTTGAGTGAATGCTCTCAAGAATTCTTATTGCTAAAAAACTCAAGTGATTTACAATGAGGGGAGAGGCCTCTATTTATAGTTGAGCCTCCCTAGATCCAACGGTACAGATCAAGTACATCAACGGCTACAATTAAAGGGTATCTACAAATCAAATCTCCAAGATTACAAAATCATATCTTTTAAGATTACATATCATATCTAAGATTGCATATCTTCGAAGATCATGTTTCCATATCTATCAAGCTTGTAGATCGACCTTCAATCTCTTCAAGCAACGGGCCAGTCCGATTGGGCCAAATGACCTCTTTCCTTCTTGATGGATCGTACAAATGTGTCATAGTTGCGGGTTCCCATGCGCAACCCATGACATTCTCCCCCACCGAATCTAGCGATGCCCTCGTCGCGTTCTCCGCATGGTACTAATCTATCTTGTCTTGGAATTGCCACAAGGCTTCAGCGGGTTCCCAACTTGTCTCACTATCGGGAAATCCTTTTCATCGGACTAGGCATTCATGCCGCGGTCAATAGTACTTCTGTCTGACCATACGATTAGCCTCGATGTTTTTGACCTCTCAATCATAGGCGACTTTTACCCCATCGGTGCTCGTTCAGACTTGTTTCATTTTGGGTCTTCTCCATCTTCATGGAATGGCTTAAGCATACTTACATGGAATACTGGATGGACTTTGAGCTTTTTAGGCAACTCAAGCTTGTAGGCCACCTTGCCTACCTGCTTCACAACTTAAAATGACCCTCAAATTGTCTCACAAGTCCCTTGTGCAAACCATCATGTCCCAAAATTAGGTGTAGTTTAGTAAAGACTGGGTCACCAACCTGAAATTGTACATCCCTTCGATTCTGATCCACCCACTTCTTGTTGCACTTACTTACCTTATGTAGACAAGCTTTAGCTAGATCATTTTGCTATTACCAATCTCTCGCAAATCGATAAGCTGCTGGATTCAGTCCCACATAATGAGTTGCAACAGCATTGGGTGTAAGCGGCTGCTACCCCATCTCTATCTCAAACGGACTCTGGTTCGTCGCCTCACTTCATTGTAAGTTGTACGAAAATTGTGCCACATTCAACAACTTCGGCCAATCCTTTTGTGTCGTACTTACATAGTACCAAAGATATGTCTCCAACAATGCATTCACTCGTTCGGTTTACCCATCGGTTTAGGGATGCATGCTAGTGGAAAAGTTTAAGTCTGAGCCCATTAACTTGAACAGCTCTGTCCAAAACCGGTTCGTGAATTGCTCATCTCGATCACTAACGATAGACTGTGGTACTCCTCAATACTTCACCACATATCTAAGGAACAAACGAGCTGCCTCCTCAGCGGGACACTCCTTGGTTGCTGGGATAAAAGTTGCATACTTCAAAAACCTATCCATCACAACAAAAATACTTACAAATCCATCAGACTTAGGCAAACCCAAAATAAAGTCCATGGATAAACTTTCCCATGGGTGCTTCAGAATGGCCAAGGGTTGTAACAAACCAGCAGGAGCCTTCAACTCAACCTTATCTTGTTGGCACACCAAACAAGTTTTCACATAGGTCTCCACATTATCACTCATGTGAGGCCAATAAAATCGATCTTCCAAGAGAGCCAAAGTACAGTGTATACCTGGATGGCCAGCCCATTTGGAATCATGACATTCCTACATTACTTCCTTTCGTAAATTCCCATATTGAGGCATATATAGACGTTACCCCTAAGTGTATAATAATTCTCCCTCAAGCCAAAACCTCTTTGTTTTTCCATTTTTGGCAAGCTCAATCAGATTCTTGGCTATGGGATCATGGGACAATCCTTCTTGAATGTGCGCCAATAGGGGACTATCGGGTTGCCTTATCATTGCAAACTCTATTTTTTGGTTAAGCGCATCAGCCACAATGTTGGCACTCTCCAGCTTGTATTCCATGATAAAATCAAACTCCGCTAGGAAAACCTGCCAACGAGCCTACTTGGGGGACAACTTTTTCTGGGTTAAGAAATAACTATTTGCAACATTATCAGTGAATACCACGAACCTGGAACCCAGCAAATAGTGTCTCCATGTGTGCAAACAATGCACCATTGCAATCATCTCTTTTTCTTGGACCGTGTATCTTCGTTCAATCTTATTAAGCTTTCGACTCTCGAAAGCAATTGGATGCCCATCTTGCATCAGCACTCCCCCAATCGCATAATTCGAAGCATCCATGCATACCTCATATGCCTTTGAAAAGTCTGGCAACATAAGTACAAGCTCACTCATCATTGCTTGCTTCACTTGGTTGAAGGCTTTCTCGCACCGAAGGTCCCAATCCCACACCTTACCCTTTTTCAACAAGTCCATCAAGGTTGCAGCGATCTTGGAATAGCCTTCAATAAAGCGACAGTAATAATTTGCTAATCTAAGGAAAGACCACAACTCCGTCATCTTGGTTGGTGGCTCCCAATAGGCAATTGCTCGAATTTTACTTGCATCCATTCAAATCGTGCCACCTCCCACAATATAACCTAGAAATGGCACCTCCCGTTGAGCAAATGAGCATGTCTCCTCTTTGACATATAGCTCATTTTCTCGTAAGGTTTGAAGCACCTCCCTGAAATGTCTCACATACTCCTTAAATTTCTTACTATACATCACAATATTGTCAAGATAAACAACCACAAAACGATCTAAAAAAGGTTGTAATACCTTATTCATTAGGGTGCAAAACATGGCCGAAGCATTTGTCAACCCGAATAGTATCATAAGGAACTCAAAAGACCCATATCGAGTCACACAAGCTGTCTTGTGCTCATCCCCTTCAGTTACTCTCACTTGATGGTACCCCGATCGCAAATCCAACTTTGTAAACCATCTCGCGCTAACAAGTTGATTGAGCAAATCTGCAATAAGAGGAATGGGATACCTATTTCTCACAGTGATCTTGTTTAAGGCTCTATAGTCGATGTACAATCTCAAGGACCCATCATGCTTCTTTTGGAATAGCATAGGTGCACCGAATGGGGTTTTAGATGGTCTAATGAACTGACATCTAACAGCTCCATCAATTGCTTCGACAATTCCTCCAACTCGGGTAGAGCCATCCAATATGGTGCCTTTGTTGGTGGTTCAGTATTAGGCAACAACTTAATCTTGTGGTCTATCTCCTTCTTAGGTGGCAACTTTTTTGGCAACTCCATGGGCATTACATCTTAAAATGACTTCAACAAGTGTTTCACTTCCTTTGGAATTTGTCCCTCTGATTTCTCCTCCGCATTGTCCCTCAAGGTAGCTAGATAGAAGACTTTATTTTTACATACTCCTTTGACAAATTGGATCGCCGACAATGTTTTTCCCTCCATGCTTCCCTTTCTTTTTATTTGCACCATATATCGAAGATTTGTATCGGAGATTGTTATGTAATTCTCAGAAGTATGAATATCCGTATTAACTCGGTCAAGCAAGCTTAATCCAACTACAAAATTGTAGTCATCAAGTGGGATTACCTTAATAGTTACTTTGCCAGTCCACTCGCCAAGTTTGAGTTCCACCCATTTTGCCACACCCGTTATGGAAATGCTTTCCGAGTTCGCCATTTTGATTCTTCTCGAATCTTCCTCAACTTTGAAGCCAAGTTCCTTTGTTATTTCTTCGGACATGAATAAGTCAGACGCACTATTATCAACAAGTGCATTTAATCCTCTGCCAGCTACGATAATGTCCACAAACATCAACCCATTACTTGTGTTCTCTTCAACACCACCCAATATTGAATTAAGGCTTTTGGTGTCGTCTTTGGCTTCCTCGTGCGCCTCAATGGCATGGAAAGTGGCTTTCTTCAAACACACACTCATCCTATGTGGGTTTTGACAAAGATAACATTTCAATGGTCCTTTCTTATCCTAAGGCTTACCTCGACTAGCCACTGGGCCTTCGCCATTCTTTTCCCCTTGATCATTGTCTCCCCCACCATTGCCTTTGGGTCTCAACTTGGGCTTGGAAGACTCACTATTATCAAAATTTTTTCCCCCAACATCATAGATATTTTTTGCCTCAACCATGGCTACAGTCAATTCAGTGGTACCTAGGCGACGCAACTCTTGCTTAGCCCATATTTTTAGCCCATCATTGAACCAATAGAATGCTTCCTTCTCGTTCAAGTTTGAGATCTGAAGCATCAACTCACTAAATTTCCGAACATAATCTCGAACGGTGCCTTGTTTTGTAACCCAGCTCAACTTAGCACGAGCCTCGTTTTCAGCATGTATCGGATAAAACTAATTCTTCAACTCTATTTGAAACTCCTCTCAGGGCCCAATAGTCGTTCCTCCATGTTTCTCATCTGTGGACCTATGTCGCCACCATAAGAGAACAACATCAAAAAAGTAAATTGAAGCAGTGTTTACCCTGATGGCGTCTTCTTCAATACCATTGCTAAAAAATATTGCTTCAATTCCCACAGAAAGTTGTCCACTTCTCTCGTGGACCTAGCCCTTTTGAACTTTTCCAGTTTTAGAACATCCACATGACATTTATTCGGTCCTGAAGCCAACATCCCACTTCCCTGAGTAGCTCTACAGATTATGAGCTCCCCCTTAAGCTCAATAATCTCCTCTTTCATGGCAGTCACTAGGGCCTCAAGAGCTTCGTCCCTCCCTGTCAATATATATGAAGTGGATCTGAGAGTGTCCAACACAAATTCCTTGCTATCTTCCCTCAGTTCCTCCATGCGGATCAGGACCACTTTGAGTGTCTTCTTCATGTCACCAACGGACTCCTCGAGATTGGCTACTCAATTTTCCAAGCTCGACAACATATCCTTCAATCAACTAGCCTTTTTAGGCCTCCCACAGGTCTCCGTTGGCTCATTCTAATTAACAACTTCTTTCAACATCTTTTAACAGTGCTTTCAAAAATCTGGCTCAGATACCAACTGTCATGGACTCAGGATTTCTACCTTACAATTCATGCAGCCTTAGGTAGTTTCTTGCTTCAAAAATGCCTAAGTCATCCTAACTCTCACAATATAAGGATTCAATAGAATTCCTCCTCAAAAATGTGACTCAAATGAAAGCAACTCGAAGCCAAACAAGATGAACGAAGAATGAAATAAGAACAAGACACATAAAAATAAGAACATAAGAGAGAGAGAGAGAACTTTGAGTGAATGCTCTCAAGAATTTTTATTGCTAAAAAACTCAAGTGATTTACAATGAGGGGAGAGGCCTCTATTTATAGTTGAGCTTCCCCAAATCCAACGGTACAGATCAAGTACATCAACGGCTACGATTAAAGGGTATCTACAAATCAAATCTCTAAGATTACAAAATTATATCCTCTAAGATTACATATCATATCTAAGATTGCATATCTTCAAAGAACATGTTTCCATATCTTTCAAGCTTGTAGATGGACCTTCAATCTCTTCAAGCAATAGGCCAGTCCGATTGGGCCAAATGACCTCATTTCCTCTTGATGGATCGCACAGATCTGTCATGGTTACAGGCTCCTATGTGCAACCCATGACACTAGTAGGTAGAGTAAAGAAGAGAAGAGGATTCTGAAGATCAATAGCATCTCATCACATCACATCAACAAGCCCAAGAAAAGAGTAAAGTATTTTCTCTATTCTATTTCATAAGTGGCATGTACCTAGGTATGTTTTAAGGTTGAAGTGTTTAAGGGGCTAAATCATAAATTGTGACACTTGACTGAAATTATATGAAATACATTACATGTATATATATTATGTGTAAGATAATAAGGAATGGGTTTTGAAAATACATAGATTGAAGGTGAATTGGATTAATTCAAAATGTAAATTGTACAGGGGGTAAAATAAGTAAAATATGAAAGGTCATTTAGGAAAATTAACCCTCGCTTAAAATAAAAAATAGAATGGTATTTTGGTATTGAGACCAAGGGTAAAGTATTGATACTTTGAAAAAAGTATAGATACTTTTAGCAAAGTGTAGATACTTTGAGTAAAGTATCAGTACTTAAGGTTTTTTTCCTAAATTTTCAACATCAAAGCTCAAAACTGTAACATCTCAAACCAGGCCTTGACGTAATGGTCGAATCTGGCAATGTCACATGATAGAGTGTTTGAAAATTATGTTTATGTGATAAAGCCCTTTTCTATTTGATACTTTTCTTTATCTCTTATTAGTTCTAAAGGAAATCATTTTACTTATTTAAAACATTTGCTTTAAAACGTTTCTCATTGCGGAAACTTTTAAAACAAAGTAGGTTAAGTAATCGTGAGTTTAGAAAATACGGTAGCTTTTTAAAAACCGAACTTCCTATGACTAGCAATTATAATTTAAAAAAAATAAATAAAAACCAAATTTAAGCAAAAGTCTCAAGAGTTCTCAAATTACATCCCAATAATAATAAAACCATAAAACATTAATTAAAAAAATGTAAGGTCCAAAAATTATGGTGACCGTCGAGTCCTCCGCCTCACCGATCCGTCTAGGTCTGGGGATTATCTGTGTACATTAAACAGAGAGGGGTGAGTTTACGTAAACTCAGTGTGTAATTCCACAGAAAACAACAATAGTAGACACAGTGCGTAGTCAAATATAGTTTTGGGCCTAAGCCCCTTTCAGTATCAGTAACGGTTTGGGCCTTAGCCTATCTCAGTATAGTATCAAATATGCAGTAGGGCCTTAGTCCATCACAGTATCAGTAACAGTCATGTAGTATTCAGTAACAAAGTCCTACCCAACCAGCCTCTACACACCATCTCCATCTAACCCTACACTCCATGTGGGGATAAAATTAACCCACCCATCCTTACATTCCAGGTAGTACCGAATGCGGCACAAAAAAGTAATTTGCAGCTGAGCTGCTAGTATATTAGTCTTAAAAGCCTTTCGGTACACTTCCTCCAAATATAATCAACCCAACCCCATGCAATGCAACATACAAATCATGACATGCTATCTCATGATATCAGTACATATAACCAGTTCAGTATACATGCATACTATCATCATTCTCAATATATATAAATCAAACAGTCAGTTCACACGATTAGGGGTCTAAGTGATGCTTACCGACCCTACAGTAGGTTCATAGTCGACTTGGGTGACCTGTGCAACCTTGGCAATCAATTCAGTGAAAATGGGCTCACACGCCCATGCGGCCTACCTGTGTGTGGCCACAAGCTTGTGTGGCCCACACGGCCCAAATTTACCTTGATCTACACGGCCTGGCCTAAAATCCCACACACTCGTGTGGTTTACTCGTATGGACCCACACGCCCATGTGGCCCACACGACCCAAATCAGTCCAGCTCGTGTGTTACACACTGTAACACCCCAATCCCGTGACCGTTACTGGAAATCGAATACGAGGTGTTACCGAGCTTACTTCATTTATTTCCCCCTATTTATTATTTTTTTGTTCGAGCAAGTCGGCTAAGCGTATCGTAGTCGCTTTAAAAATCATATCTTGAGTTCTGGAACTCGAAATCTAATTCCGTAAATTTTCTCCGAAACTAGACTCATATATATATGGAGGAATTTTTTTAGAATTTTTGGTTGGGCCAATTAGTACAGTTTATTCATTAAAGTCTCCCCTATTTCAAGGTTCGACTACACTAACCTCTGTACCTTACAATTTAAATATCTCCCTGTAAAGGGCTTCAATGCCTATGCCGTTTGTCTCTAATGAAACTAGACTCAATAACGAATCTGTAAATATAAGGCACGACCTCTAATTATCTCGATAAAATTTACGGTGAATTTTCTAAGTCGAAACAGGGGATCCAGAAATCGCTCTGGCCCTGTTTCACAAGAATTTAATTATCTCCTAACATACAGCTCATATGGTAGTTTCGTTTCTTCCATATGGAAATAGTCTCATCAAGCTTCGATTACATAATTTATTAATTATTTAATTCCATTTCTACTATTTTTAGTGATTTTTCAATCTCACATCATCTTCTTTGTCAAGATCATTACTAAAGCAAACTATGCCTATTTCATGATTTTTCCTTGATCTAACTAATAATTCATCATACATATTACAAATTATGACCATGACTAGCCATGCCAAAGGTTAATCATCACCGAGCATCTCCTACTACACTATTACCAAATCATGAATTTAACACCGAAAATAATCACCATGACATATGGCATAATAATCGAGTAGGCCTCAACCAATACTCAACCAAAACCGAATTACCAAGACTTGTGTCCAAACATCATAGAACCAAATCCAACCGAACATTATGCCATTTTCGCATGGCTAAAGTTTACATACCAAATTTCAACAAAACATAATAGCCTATACATGCCGAAATGTTCTCCTAGACCAACTAAAAAGAAGATACCAAAAGTTGCTAGCCGGTGTGATGACTTCGATGACGGTCCCGAGTACGCAAAAAGTCGAGTCCAAGAAACCTAAAATAGGTGACAAGCAAACACCGAATGAGTATATAACTCAATAAGTCATAAGCATTACACTACCATCCATTAATAAAATTTTCACAAGAGGAAACAACGAAATGAGGCTAAGTACTCCATCCATACCGAACTATGCCATAGTTTCTTAGACCTTACGATTCAATCTCATTCCAAGTCCTACATTGACATTTCATACGCTATTCAATAGAGTAATTGAGGCATTTCCATACATCATTTTATTTTCGTTACAATCATACAACTAAACGAACTTTCACCTATTCCACGATGAACCTTATGTACGTGACTTCAATTATAATCATCACATAGGTTCAAAACTTACCACGCTCAACTCCAAATATAAATATAGCACCTATTAGCCATGAACTCAAGGTACTTATCCTTTCCGCTGTTCAAAATCGACTCGGTAAGGTCGCACCCTTAATGTAAATAATCTATAGAAAATACATAGTGGGTTCGCACACATAGTGCTTAATAATCACCAGCACACTTAGTGCCATATACTTTAAACTCGCACACTTAGTGCCATGCATTTCAAGCTCGCACACTTAGTGCCATGCATTTCAAGCTCGCACACTCAGTGCCAATCTCTCAACCGTGAACACCTATTGCCCGCGCACTTAGTGCCGAAAACCAGCCACTCTATACGCTTCACTTCTTTTTTTTACATTCGACAATTTCATCTCTACATACATATACATTTGTATACATTTCACATCATTAAAAATAATTGCATAGGTATTACGATCGTTTAAATCAATACCAAATATATGCTTAATGACTTACCTTGTGTTGGGTAGAACGGTTCCAACTCGGCTATTCGATTGCTTTCTCCTTTCCTTTATCCGATTTAGTTCCCCTTTGCTCTTGAGCTTAATTTAACAATTAAATTGATTTAATCATTTTGAATATCAAAGAGAAATTCAAGGTACTCAACCCTTATTTTTAATAATAAGACCAACCATACACCTATAATAACATCCAATTCATTAATTATTTTAGCACACGCATGGCACATAAGGTTAACTAAAGCTACATTCACTTATAAGATAGCACCCTTAATGAGCTCATACCATGACTATACCTAACCGAATTCAAATAGAGAATTTAGTACAATTACACATTCTTACTAATGTATAATTCTAGCATGCTTTAATATTTTATACACCTCATTCGGCCCGAACCATTCACTTAACTTATATGTACAAATTCCATCTTAAAATTAAGAGTTGCAACTACAATTAGGTTACAACAATGCCCATCAATGACCGAATGCTTAAGCACAACTATACTAAAATTTATCCAACATCGTTTTAATTTGCCCTTCACTATTTTTTTTTTCTAATCATCAAATACAAAGTGATTTACATATATATATTAAACCAACCTTGCTAGCACACAATATTCCTTAACCGAATGTCATAAACCCAAGCCACACATTTTGTTCATTAAGACCCTTCAATGACCACATTCGGTACCCCCCCTTATGAACAAACCAATTTCAACCTTCAAGAAAAAGTATATGTACCAAGAGCTTCAAACTACTTGGCGAATATCAAACCTCCAAACAACCAAACTTAATCCATGGAATGAGTAGAACTTGAACTAATCACCTTATTTATACCTAAATTTCCAAGAATTTCAAAGTGCTTACCTCTTCCTAAGCATCATCCAAGCCGAATCATGAACAAAGAATTCCTTTCTTCTTCCTCCTCAAGTCACGGCAATGGAGAAGAAAGATGAGCATTCCTTCATTTTTTCATTTTTACCTTCTTTACTAATAATATTTTATCTCCAATAACCCAATTTCTTATTATAATATCTAATTAACATATATATTGCCCATCAACAATCCATCTTGGCCGCCACTACAAAGGAATTAGGAATTTAACATGCAAGTCCACCCTTGTGTCATCATGCATTAACAAGCCATTTAAAATTAGCCTATCATATTTCACCATGTCTCATATTGATCCCTATTTAATAATTTCTCATGCAATTGGCAAAATTAGAGAATGAAACTTCCACATACTCATGTACACACATAATAAGCATAGAATATAGCAATTAATTATTTTTATGACTCGGTTTTGTGGTCCCGAAACCACTTTCCGACTAGGGTCACATTAGGGCTGTCACACACACGGCCTGCCTGTCCATCACATGGCCGTGTCATTCGTGCACAGCCTGGCCTCGTCGAACACACACCTATGTTGGGGCACACGACATATCACACGGGCAACCAACCGCCTATGTGACGTCGACAGTGGGGTTTTTAACTTTCACCGAAACCTCATTTTTTGCGTAATTGAGTACACACCTATATCATTTTCAACGTAAAAGCAACTCCAAGCAATCCCTAACCTAAAATTGATCAATATTTCACTCTATTAATCACTTAAACAATCAAATTAAACTAAACTTGAAACGGGGTATTCATCTATCGAACGAAAAACCATTACCTTAGATCGAACAACAAAGTCTCTTCACCACTACGGTACCGATCGAATAACTTCAGCCCTTTAACCTTTTCCAAACATAAAATGAATCCCATTAACCATTATCCATAACCCAAATGAAAAACAGTACTTACCACACTTACCGATAACGCACGAAAAAGTGTCGAAGAACGAGATGAGTAGGGAAAACAAAACAAAAAAGAAAACAACAGTAAGAATGGGGAAAGAATTCTGCAGAAAACAGATAAGAAGAGAAAGAAAGAAGAGGAAAAAATGAAAAAAAAGAAGTGGAGAAGAAGATGATCAGTTTTTTTTTCTACAGAGAGAATTTTGGGGAAATTGTTTTACTCAAATCCTACCACCTACCTTATCTCAATCCCTTAATTTCCTCTTTCAACTTCCACTACACATCCATCACTTAGAATCCCAATTCAGCACAACTCTGGCCGAACTTTAAGCAAAAATACTACTCCATGCCATCGTAGAGAATTGAACACAAGCCCTCCAACACACCAACACTCCACTTAGCCACTAGACTAGCTGGCCCATTCTAATATGGTTTTGCAAACAATTAAATAAAAGCTTACTAAACAAGAGTGAGGCTTAACTTAAAAAATTTTCAAAATTTGCCAAAGGCATGGCTTGAACTTGGAACCTCTCACATACACCTAGAACACTTAACCACTGAAGCGGACAGATATTTGTGTTAAAATACCACAGAATCAAAAACACAAATTTTGGGGCATTACAAAAATAATATAATACAGCACAGGGGTTGATGGGAGTCAAAACCGCCAAATATAAATTCCTACTCTCTAACTTAATTAAATAGTAGTATAGAGTAATAGAGTCAATCCCACAAGAACTGGATTACTAATTTTCTTGTTTCCATACCCAAATTTCTGAGTCTAGACAACTGTCGTGCCTTTAACCTGTGCATGAAAAACTATAAAATAAATAAAAGGGGGAATTTAGTTGATAGAGAAAATAAAATAAACAATAATATAATATAATAAATTAAAAAATATTAGAGATTGCAAAAAAAAATTAAGTAGATTAAATTAAATCAGGGAACTAAATATATTAAAACTTAGCTTCAGCCTCGATATGCTTTAAACTTGAACCAATCCTTGAAAAATGGTTCTTCCTTTCCAATTGATAAGTTGGTTGTAGTGACTAAAGACGCCTCAACCGCCAACTTTCCCTCTTGTAGTTGATTCTGGAATGACCTGCAAATCGACCCTTGCTAAATTTCTAACCACGTGATATGTACCGGTAATTTAAGATTTTGACAACTTTGCGATCTAGAAAGCCTAACTCGAATTAATAGCCTCAATCACGTGAGTCGTTTAAATCTGATCACTATCTCCCTTGACAGAATCCAACTAGTTTTTCCCAATTGAACATGCCAATTTGTTCGTGGGAATTCTGTAACACCCCAAATCTGATTTGGACATTATGGCTAGATCTGGAGATGCTATGTAAAACAATTGTAAATCCGGTTCCAGTATATTTTAAAAACATCGAAAACTTTTGTTACCTAAAAACCTGTTTCATTAGAAAACATATTTGACATAACTATTTAATTGAAAACGTTGCTTATTTACATTTATTGAATAAGACGAATATTTTGCAGCAGAAAACTTAGATTGTAACATCGCCTAACCCCAAATCGTCGCCGGAACAGGGTTACGAGGCATTACCGGACATATCAGACAACTTACGAATAATTCACAATTAATATAACATTCATAGTATACTTTAATAATTAAGTCCCTATATTAGACTCTCGAAGCCCAGAACATGTATTAAAAGTAGAACGGGACTTTTTCGAGTATTCTGAAATTTTTTTTGTAATTTTTTTTTACAAAAATTTTGAAAGTATTTCTGCTTATTTTTATCTAAAACCCCCTGCAAATTCAAACCAAAAACAAACCAATACCAATGTTTCAACCAAAGAATTTTACATCTTAAACACTACTAGATCATGCTTAATCTATTGATTTATTACTTAAATTTTAAAGTGTTAACATATAAGGAACTAATTCATATCTTTCATTCATTTCAAAATTTAATAACAAATTTACTAATTTATAACTTTAAACTTACTTATCATCCAAAATTTCATAACTATCTAATTACAACAAGATCAATTAACCTATATATATTTATATATATATATACATGACTCATGTACCACCTAGTACATGCCACTTAAACAAAAAGAAGAAATATATCACCAAAATTTTCTTGTTGGAGTCGGGATCTTTCTGGATGCTGAACTGAATCTTGAACTCTAATGACCTGCGCACAGAAACAACCGTATGCTAAGTATTTCATACTCAGTGATATTACTATAAACCAAACTATTTAACATTAATAAATTACAACATCAACTATAAGCTTAATAAATCATTTAAACTAATTATACATAATTATATATCACTTCATAAATCTTAAATTCATATTTCATTTTTTTTCACATACTAATTCAATTCATAATTTAATTCATACATTCTTTCTCGTACTTTTCAGTAGTGCCAAATCAATCAATCTCATTTTCAAATTTTCATTTCAATTATTTTTCCTATTAATAAGGCTCGGACTCTGATAGATACGCGGATTCCACCCAAACACACCAGAATATCCAACCCAAACACACCCGGAATAATATAAATCCTCCATAACACTCCAGTATAATACAGCCTCCCAAACACACTGGTATATCATATCCTCCCAAACACACCAATAAGGCATTAAATGCCTCTTCGGTTAAACCGAAGCATATAATAACAGAATCATCTTCTTGACCGAGCTACAAATCTCCTCATCACATCACAATCCTATGGCATGCTATTTGTATCCAATCTAGTCCGACAAGTTAATAGGGTATTATTTTACTTTTCTAATTCTGAATTCATTTCCACAACAATTTCAAATATTCAATCAATTCAAAACATCTATTATCTCAATTCACATATAATTCAAAATTCACACATATTCTTACTTAATTTCAAATATTATTACTTACCTTATCTTAGATGTCCCATGACTACAAATTCAATATAACATTTAATAAATAGTTTGAGTTATAGTAATACAAACCCGGAATACGTGTTTACTCCTCAACGATCTTTTCTTTTTCTTTGGATACCGATGTGTAATAGCCCGATTTTGGGTCTAGTCGGAACAGTGGTTTCGGGACCACAAACCCGACGAAAAAAAATTATTTTTATTATATTTTTATAGTCTATAAATTTATGAAAATATTTCATAAAAATTTTATTCGAAAATTTTGACGTTTGAGCACTCAATTTAGTCAAAAGGACTAAATTGTAAAAAGTGCAAAAGTTGAGTTCTTTATATATGAGGTGCCTAATTGTTATGAGTTTTAAATTGAAAGTCCTTATGTGACAATTATTCCTTTAATAAGTTAGTGAATGGATATTTGTTTGGTATTTTTGAAATTTAGTTGAAATAAAAGGGTAATTTTGTAAATTAATTAAAATAACCTAATAAGACAAATGATAAAGCTATCATTTTTTTCATTCTTTCTTCTTCAACCGTGGAAAGAACAGAAAATAGCAGCCATGGATGAGCTCCATTCGCCCAAGCTTTTATGGCTTATATAGGTATGGTTTTGTCCGCTTTTAATGATTTTCGTATTTTGAGATCCCGAAGCTTAAATTTTCTATTTCTACCAATTGATTGAAGAGAAATTAGAGTTTAAAATTTACCCATTCATGATATGGTTGTGCTTTGATGATTTATAGTGGATAATGAATGTTTGATGTGTTAAATATGAGTTTTATTCAATGAATTTCGGTAAAAATGTCAAAAGGGGTTAAATTGTGAAAGTTACAAATTGGTCATAAGTGTGTGAATTAGTGAAAATTTGGAGTTGCCATAGAAGAGAAAATGTTCAGCATGTCTTAAACCTTATAGAAATTGAATAAAAATTAATTTACGAGCCTTTGGGGAAAAAGTGCAAATATGCAAAAGTTTAGGGTCAAAATGAAAATTTGTAAAAATATGATTTTAGACCCATATGAATATTGTGACTGATTGGTAGGCTAAATGTGATGTTATAGATGATGAAAATTGAGACTTGGACCTAGAACGGAAAGAAATCGATTTATGGACTAGTATGTCCTTTTCACATTTGTGGTATCGAGGTAAGTTCGTATGTAAACAATACCATGCTATACATGTATTTAAATGTTATCATTACATGAATTGTACAGATATTAATGTGTATGTAATTAATAGAAATATGATAAGACAAAGCCTTAATAGACGAGGAAAAATCCCGTTTGAACCTTAGGAATAGAATAGGATACGAGTGACATGTCACTAGGAATTATGAGTCTAGATGACTAGCTCGAGAGTGAGCATTGAAATGTCATGAGATATGAGGTAGCTTTAGCTACAATTGAAGCACTTATGTGCAAAGGCTTTTCCGAGTATCTAATTAGTATTCCAAGTGTTCAACGGGCAATCCAAGGAAAGAGTTAATAATGGTCTCAATGAGGTAAGTCATTGGTGAGTATGCACTCGAGTTATGTTACGAGTTGTGCAAGTATGTATACTAATCCTATGAGAATGCCTTGATATGTGATGATCTATGATGCATAATATGTATTCTTACCATGATGGATAAAATGGTGTTGTATTAATATTATGAACAATGATCATGAATGAGTAATTTAGCCTTGATGATTTGAGTTACTGCAGTAGTGTAACTTTGAAAATACACTAAAAATAGTGGAAAATGAGTTAGAGGCAGAATAAAATATGGGATTAAAGCTTAATGAGTCTATTTTCACATGAAAGAAACAGAGGAAGAAAAAGAATTCCATATTGTTTGATATTTGAATTCTTGTGAAATAGGGTCTGAATGAATTCGAGATCCCCTGTTCTAACTTTAGAAATTCACCAAAAATTGTACAAAAATTATTAAGAGTTATACCTTACATGAATGGATTCCTTATTGAGTCTATTTTTATGGGGAATAAACGGCATGGTCGTTGGAATTTTGTACAGGAGAAATTCGGTTTGTAGTGTACAGGGTCGAGTGGTCATACCACTCAAGCAGGGAGACTTTAACTAATAAACTGTACTATTTGGCTTAACCAAAATTCTGGAAATTTTATGGAAAAAAAAAGTCTAGTTTCAGGAAAATTAACGGAACTTAATTCGAGTTTCGTAGCTCGGATATAAATAATTTAGTGACCATTGCTCGGAAAGACAACTTGTAGTGAACTTGAAAATATGTTGTAAACATTGATAAAACAAGTTAATGAGTTGCTTATTGTTTTCATATGAACTTACTAAGCGGCTTACCCCTTATTTCCCATGTTTTCTAGAGTTCCAGGTTAGCTCGGGTTGGAGGCCGTCGGAGATATTATCACCCTATCGAGTTAACGTTATCGAGTAAGTAAACTCAAGTGATTCGAGTCTATGGCATGTATAGGGTTTTAATGTGAGTATGTAATATTATGATTTAGCCAAAGGCATTGGCTTGTTATTAAGGTAGTATTAGTCATGTAAATTGGCCTATGTCATTAATGACGTTATGGGCCCATATGATTATTCTTATGCATTTATGTTATTATTTCTTGTGATGTGGCTTACAACATGTATGCCTAGAGATTGAATTGAGATTCATTGATGAGCTAGTAACTAATGCAGGATTAAGTGATTGGTAAATAGTTAATAATGCTTCATGAATGGTTTGTGATGTAATGATAGTTATGTCTAGTATGTGGTAATGATATGGGCAAATTCTATAATATTTATTACATAAGAAAATAACTTGAGCATATCATGTTTGTAGATGTTTAAGAGCTCATTTATGCCACGTTGTATGTTATTGGATAAGTATGTTTCTATGCATGTGGTGTGAGAGTGACAAAAGGCTTGATAATTAGACTATTTCGCCACACTACCGAGCACATGGGCGTGTGAAGCCTTAACGCAAGAGATTTTTCTAAGTTTTTCATGAGTTCTCGATTGGGTCCCGAACCGCCTGAATGCATGTATTGGGCCTCGTAAGCTCGCATAAGGGACAAATTGCATGTGAAAAGAAAAGTTTTAATTATTTGAGATTTCATGGCCTGTTTAGTATGGAAGTGTTAGTAAAAGTCAGGTAGCACCTCGAACCCCGTCCCGGCGTAGAATGCGGGCGAGGGGTGTTACACGATGCCTCTCGTTTTCCTTGTTAGCTATGAAAATAATAATAATAATAATTTAAATTATTAATTACAACATTAATTTAATAACTAATTAAATTTTTATTCAATTTATTCCCTAATTCCAATTTAATCCTAATTAACTCTTTTATTTGTTTAACTTAATTTATACTTCATTTCTACTCAATTTCCTTCCATATTCACCCCAACAATCTAATGTTCATTATAAAACCCTAATTTAAAATTTCTTTCAATTTAATTTCCTAAAACACAAAACTTATAGCTTCTTTTACAATTTAATCCCTTTTCAATTCTAACTTAAAATTCATTCAATTAAATCCCTAATTCTTCTTTTTGTTCAACATAACCCACGCTTAAAAACCTAAGAACTTCCAAAACCTTAATTTAATTTCAACAAAACTTTGTTTTAAAGCTTCTAAAATATCAAAATTAAGAGAAAATGGCTAAATTTAGCTTATCAATTAAACTTGAAGCTTTAAAATACCAATTTTCACTTTTTTTTTCTTTTCCTTTTTCTTCCCCTGTTTTCGTTTTGTTCTCTGCTTCTTTTCTGTTCTTTTTCTTTTACTTTCTTTTTATTCTATTTACTTATTTCTTTTAGTTATTTTATATTACTTCAATATTAAGTAAACAAATTATTTTATAACAAATGTACCAATATTTTTATTACAATTGTCATTATTCAATTTGTTTATAAAAAAATCTTATAATTTAATTATTATCATTTACTTATTATATAAGAAATTATATATATTACACATGTACCAATAATAATTATGCACTTGTCTTATTTCATAATATAATATCAATTTAATAATTATTAATATATATAAATATCTTTTACTTATTGTTTAAGAAAATATACAAATATATATATATATATATATATATATATATATATTACCACATGTACACTTTTATCATCATAGATTTGGCACAATTTTAATTTATTTATAATCTAATAACAAAATTTTAAATCAAATAATAATAATAATAATAATAATAATAATAATAATAATAATAATATAACAATAATAATTAATAAAATCTTCCATTTTGCGCCTCAATTATTACTAATTACTCTATCTAGTCCTTTTTACTAATTACTCTAAATTAAACTAGTTTCACCTAAATAAAACCTAATTAGACATATAACTAGACTCATAATTATTCCTAATAATTATTTACAAACCCGTTTCACTAAGACAGAGGCCCGATAATGTACTTTTTCGGTGCCCATGGATTTTGGGTCATTACATAGATCATTATATTTTGGAAAACCAAGTTTGTATAGATCATTATATTTTGGAAAACCAAGTTTGTTTCTTGAAATTGATGGTTTGTAGGAAAATAGTCATTTTCGATAACTCGCTTTATTAATGTCATGCAAAAATTGAAAATAAAATCCAAACCAAAATAGTTTTAAAATGTCTAAACAGTCCAAATTTTACAAAACACTCCAATTTAAAATAGTTAAAGAAACGAAATACTAATATAATCGAGCTCCCGTTGCACCGATCCACCAAGTCTAAGGATTACCTGAAAATATCAGTTAAACTAAGAGTGAGTTTTGAAACTCAATGTATAATGATAAACTTAATACAGTAAAATACATATCAGATAGATTTATCGGAAACAGTTTTATAGTAGAGCAGAGCAAAGCAGATACAACACATAATCCTACCTTTAGCTGTTACACACCTACTCCATCCATCCCAACACACTATATGGGTATAAAACACCCATCCATCCTTACACACCACTTAGTGTCCACAGGACACTTTACAGAATAGTAGCAGTTGAGCTGCCGGATCAATAGGTGATTTATTACCTTTTACAGAATCACTTCCTTCACATGTTATGACAACCCAACCCAGATGCAGATACAGAGTACAGAAAATATCATACATATTTAGAGCAGAAATTAAACGTAACATAGCTTTTCATGCACAACATAACAGATATGAACTGCATACTTATCATATGTATTCAGATTTATTACTCATTTGATATTTCCATTATTCTTATGGATAGCAGAATTTATATCAGCAGAAGTCCAGATTTCACGTCTTATGGTAGATTTAATCTCATACCGACCCCACGAAAAGCCCACGGTCGTTTGGGAAGACATGCACAGCCCTATGGGAGAATTTTAAATTTTGGGCCTACACGTCTGTGTGGCCCACACTACCCAAATACACCAGCTTGTGTGGCCTACATGGCCTGGCACACGGCCTACACACGCCTGTGTGGTCATTACAGCCCAAAATATACCAGATCGTGTGTCACACATGGTCCAGTGCACGGTCTGTCACACGGGTGAACAGCCACAAGACTTTTCGAACCTATACACATCCATTAAAATCCAAATTAACGACATACATGAGTGAATAAAAAATACACACCCTCAATTACTTCTTAGAACAAAATCAAATGAACCACTTAAATAAATTCAGAAATGTAATAACTCCTTATCGCAAAATGAACAGCAACCACACACATGAGTTAAGTCGCTGGAGGGAAACCTAATGATTCTCGATCTTCTCCTAAACAACACATCTACAGAAGTCAAATTCCCAAACCACACCACAACTTTGCCACTCCAAAAACCCCTAAACCAAACGAACTTATAAAATCAACAAAATTAAAGAAGAGCAAAGCCCTACTTACCAAGCCGAACAAAAAAATAAGGGAAATCCAAATTGCAACGATTCAAACGAACAATTTTGTGGAGAAAATAAAAGAAAGAAGCAAAAAAAAAAAAGGGAGGAATCAGAAGAAAGACGTCAGAAGGGAATTGCAAACGAAAAAAAGATGGGAAAAGAAGGGACTTTTGGGGAAAAAAATAAAAATTAAAAAAATGATCCAAACTCCCCACTACCCTTACTAACAACTAAATCCAACAAAATTCAACACACTAATCCTCATCCCAACCACCATAGAATTTCAATTCCACCAAACCTCTACTACACAACCGGCATGCACATATAGAAGAAAAATTATTGCCATTCACTCACGCGAGGATTCGATTACAACACCTTAGGGCAAGCTAACACCTTACCATATGAACCAGCAAGCTCATTCTGACATGAGTTGACCGAAAATATAATATAATCTAAACAATTAAGGATAAGATTAGGAACAAAAATAACAAAATTTTCAAAAGTAATACTTGAACCTAAGACCTCAAACACATGCACAAATCATTTAACCACTGAACTAGATGCTTATTAATGACATAATAAAAAAAAAAACCAAATATTCATATTTTTAGGCGTTACAAATTCGAATACAGCACGACCGATTCGGCTTCCCAACTGTGCGCCAAACAATTTTAACCCAATACGCACTTTTTGAATTGAAATCAAATCAACTTTTAGGGACAAATTTGTACTATCCCATATATCGAAAAAATAGCAAATACCGTATTGAAAAGTCTTTAGTGTGTGCTCATCTCTCACGATTATTTTGTCGGAGCAAAAATCAAACTAAGGCTAAAGGGACTTAGTTGAGCATGTAATATATCATGTTGGTTGATGTATAGAAATGGCTTTTAGTGGAAGTGGTGGTCAATTAAAAGGGAAAGGGACTTGGGAAGCAAATGAGCCAATTTGCTGAAATGGAGGAAAAAAAATGGATGGTAGAATGCTAAAACTTAGTGAGGCAAAAATGAAGAAAAAGAAAGGAACTATTTTATTCCAAAAACCCTCTGTATTCAAGTGTCACAAACACTAGGTATTTATACACATCCAGAATTCTAAATTTAGCATGTTTATCCTAAAAAAAATCAACTAAAAATCAAATTTTAAAAATTGAATTAAAAAATCAAATTCAAACTAATTATAGGATTTTGACAGTATCAAAAATAATCTAATCTTTATCCAGCCAACCACTAAATCTTCAATCCTTCAATTTAGCCCTCCTTTTTGCTTTTTGTTCCAATTTAGCCCTTTTTGTATGATTTTGAATTTCGGCACACCAATTTCATTCCTAATAGGAAAAACTCAAGTTTAGTAGCATCTTATTTGATAATTAGCCAAAAATAAATACATTAAAAACACAAATTTATCTTGCTATCAGGGGTATTGATACCTAAGCAAAAATATTGGTACCTTAATGAAAGTACTGATACCTGGGCCTTGTTTTGTATTAATTGTGATTTCAAAATGAATTTTTACCGAAAGTTTTCCCCGATTTTGTTCGGTACAACTATAATATGAGAAAAAAATACGAATAAGACCAAAATATGGTTAGAAATAGGATTAGTGTCCGGACTTAGCCAGGAATACTCTGGAACCAAATGTGACATTACTATATTTGACTCAATAGTCAGGTCGAGTATAGGGGTGTTACAAAAACACGTAATTTTAGTTAATGGAATCAATGGCTACCATTTAATCAAGATTTAATTTTAAATTTTAATAAATATGAAGATTAAAAAATCAAATTAAAGAATAATGATTAAATTCACAACTTATGCAAAAGTATGAGACTAATTGCGAAATTTAATCTAATAAACTTGCTTGCTATTATTTATGTTGGAATTGAAATTTCAAAATTCAAAAATATAAAAAGTAAAATTAGTCAAATTAGAGTATATGGATTAAATTTACAACTTACACTTAGTGTAGATTACTAGTAACAAAATTTAACCTACATTATATATTGTAAATAATTTAAAATATTATATAACAATATTTGTTATATTATATAAATGAATTTAAAAATAAAAATAAAATGATTGATTGATTGATGAAATCAAATTCATTTAAGTAATCAACCGAAATAATCAAATAAATAGATTTAGGAAATCAATCAATTTCAAAAAATAAAAATAAAAATAAATGATAAACATATCATGGAGGCCTCTCTACTAGGATTCAGATTGCATTTTGCCCTAATAACTAAAAACATGTGCAAATTAGCTCATGTGCATTAGAAAGAAAAATACAAATTTACCTTTTGTTAAAAATTCTATCCATTCTACTAATGTGGAATTATAGGATGAGTTGGATTATGTAAAAGTAACATGGAGACCCCTGTACTATGAGACAAATTGCATTTTCCTTCTCTACTAAAAAAATGGAAAAATTAATCCTTGTAATTAAGTTAAAGAGAACTGTGGTCATTTTGTTAAAATTTTGATACACGTCTATTGTTAACTGATGATTTGGCTAAAAGAGCAACCAAACAATTTCATGTGGTGTGCCATGTATACCTTATGCTTATGTGCATTCTGACAAGTTAGCAAATACTTTTGTGGTGACAAAAAAAAAAGATTTTGAATAGTTTAATAATCAAAAATAGAAAAAAATAGAAGTTTAGTGACCAAAATAGGACACGGGTAATACTTTAGTGACCATTTTTGTACTTTACTCAAAACATTAAAGGTTAATATGTAGCTTACCCCCTGAACTTATCCAAAAGTACCTAGTTGGTACTTGAATTTTTTTGTACTTAGTTGGTACTTCAACTTGTATTTCATCACCAAGGTTGATACCTTTACACTAACATGTTAGTTTATGTTGACGTGGCATTGATGACCAATTTTGTAGTGACACACAGTAACTTCTCAGTATGACACATGATGGACGTAAACTAAAAAAAAATTATAATCTTTTAAAAAATAAAATTAATTTTAAAAAGTAGGTATCAAGGGCAAACTACATATTAGCCCTTAAAAATTTAACTATGGTAACAAATTGAGACAATATATATGACAGAATATAAATTTAAGCCTAAGCTAAATAAAAAAGAAGTTATCTATTAAGTATTTTTGGATAAATTTAAAGAGTTAACTTCCTATTAACCCAAAAATCACACCCTAAACGCTACACTTTATGTTCCCACCAGATAGACTCTGGTAAACGACATCGTCTCTTCTCAAAGCGTTATCCATATTATCTTCTTCTGTCCGTCCCTGTTCTCTTCAAACTAAATTCTTTTCTTCTTCTCTTTTAATTTTTTTTTGAATAATTCCTTTAACAGAAGAAATGGCGTGTACGAGCATGGCGTCAATTTCTTTAAATTTCCAGCATTTTCGAAATCATAGGGTAAGTGAAAAAAAAAGCCCATATTTTCTCTCTAATTCAATTCGATATTAACTAACTTCATTAATTTTTCAGTTCTTTTTCCTCTTTTTTTTAATAAAATGGAAGCAGGTCTCTTTCAGTAGCTGTTGCTGGTTCAACAGAAAAATCAAGTTACATAAAAATCAACAACTTCTTAGTCGCAAGTGAGTCCCATTTTTACTTTTATTTTGCTAATAATTTTAACTGGGTTTTTTTGGGGCTGATTTTTTGAATTTAGAGTTGTTAGGTACAGGAGGAAGCCAATATCTGCACTTGCCTCGGGTGAATTTCAACTTTTGTATAAATTTCCCTAGCATTCTTTTTCTAGGGTAATTAATTGAATAATTTAAATAATTCGGTGGTGTTGGTGTTCAATTTTAATATTTTAGGTTTGGAGGCATCTATTTCAGATGCAGATGACAAATTGATAGCCTTGAAAGATGCTAAGATCGTTGTTGAATCTAAAGACGAAAACAAGATCCAGGTGATGCCCTAAACATTAAAATTTTTTTCATCTTTTTTATACAACATTGCATAATTAGTAATTTTAGAATAATATTCTTTTCACAAGTATAAACAAATATTTGGTGTAGAATTGGAGTCTATTTATCCTTCCTGAACTTTCTATTACTTTTATATGAGACTTGAAAAACTTATAGTTTGATGTATCTTCAATTTTCGTCAATATATTTGAACAATATATATACCATGATGTGAATTAGTTGATTTTGGTGGTCATTCTGTGTATATGTAACTTTTTTTTTTTTGAGGAGTAACTCTCATGGTATTGTACTGCCAGCTTCGAGTGGATGTTACTGGAATTGAGACACAAAAGGTATTTAACAAGGTTTTGACGGATTTGGCTCGTCAAGCGCCACCAATTCCTGGTTTTCGAAGAGAGAAAGGAGGTAATGCATTGACGCAATTACGCTTTCACTCCAAGTATTGATTAGATTAAGTTATTGTGCTTAATGTGTTTGCAAGAAATAGAAATGGATTTGGAACTTAGTTACTTTACTGACCACTGCCAGTAGTAATGTTTCATAGGCTTAGGTGTTGCCATAACCCCTTCCCAATCTTTAATAAGAGAATAATGCGTTTCAGCGCATTCAATTCCACGTGTTTCTGCACTTACAACACCGATACTAATTGAGTTAAGATTCAATCGGCATTTTGAAATTCAGAATAGACATTGATGCTTTCCTTTACTTACTCGGGTTCAAGTAGGCACCAAATTTGTCCAAAGCCTAATTCTATTAAACCTAGCGGATCCAAGTCCATAGCCCAATTTTATCATTTCAATTGTAAGCCCGTTTAGGTCTTTTTCATTTTTTTTTAGTCATTAGGGGTAGGCTAGCCGCCGCTTGTATAGTTTTAGAGTTGATAAATATTAGAGATAATAATATATTTGGTACCTATATTTTTATAAAATATTTAATATGATACTTGTATTTTAAGAATGTTCAATGTGATACTTGGATTATCAATACATGTTTTATAAAGATATTTGTTGTTAACAACGTTAATGAATTGCTAAATTAGTTAATGAAGATTCGATACTTAATTTATTTATAACTGAATTTTAAATAATAATTTTATTATCCATGTAAGTTTAGTATTTACTTTTTATTAACTATATGTTTAGTTATTTGTTTTTAATTTAATCTGTTTGTTTTATTTAATTTTATCATCCATTAAAATAAATATTTTCGCTAAACTCCTGCACATACTCCCTCACAATGCTATGTTGCGCTAGCCGGCGCAACTTTGCAACTTTGCTCGAGCTTCATCCTCAACATACTCTGGATAAAATTGTGCTTTAAACTCACTTTGGAACTCCTCCCAAGTCTCAATTTCAGTCCCACCACGTCTCACATTGGTGGACCTATGACGCCACCACAACAAAGTAATGTCAGTAAGATACATAGCAGCAGTAATTACCTTAGTGGCATCGTCCTTGATGCCTTTGGCACGAAAGTATTGCTTGATTCCCCATAGAAAATTGTCCACATCTCTTGCGGACCTTGTTCCCTTGAACTCCTTGGGCTTGGGAACATCCACACTAAGTTTGGGTGTGACAGTGACTAACCGTCCATTGCCCAAAGCAGTCTTATAGATTGTGAGCTCACCCCTGAGCTCCGCAATCTCCTCTTTCAAGGCTGCCATCATAACTTCAATGGCATCATCCCTACCAGTCAGCTTTTAAATAGAGTCCAACACATAATCTCTAAGTTGCTCCTTCATGAATAGAAACTCATCATGGACCCTATCATTGATATCATAAATCCTTTCCTTGACATCCCCCACAGATTCCTCGAGAGTGACGACTCGATCTTCCAAAGTCGACAGTATGTCCCTCGAACGACTAGCGTTCCTAGCCCTCCCACGGGTCTCCATTCCCTCAACATTCTCAGCAACTTCTTTCGACATCTTTCAACAATGCCTTCGAATGCTGGCTCGGGTACCAATTGTCACGGACTTAAATTTTTCCTATGCGATCCGTGCGGCCTTAGGCAGTTTCCTTGCTAAAAAACGCCTAATTCAGCCTAACTCGCAATAATTGAGGATTCAACAGAGTTCCTCTAAGGCACCAATGAAGAACAGTAGAAGAACAAAGTAAGAACGAGCTTGAAAGATGAGCAAAAGCCACAGAAAAGGAAGAACACTTGAGAGAAAAGTTTGAGTGAATGCTCTCAAAATTCTATTAATAACTGAATGAATTACATTAAGAGGGAGAGACCTTTATTTATAGCTGAGCCTCTCAAAATCAACGGTACAGATGAAAGTACATCAATAGCTAAGATTTAAAGCTATCTAGATATCCAATCTCTAAGATTACAAAATTGTATCTTCTAAAGATTATATTTAATGTCTAGGATCACATATCTTTAAAGATCACATTCCATATTTGTCAAGCTTTGGAGATGGGCTTTCAATTTATCCAAGCAACGGACCAATCCGATTGGGCCAAATGACCTCTTTTGAATATGATAGATCGTACAAGTTTGTCATGGTTGCGGGCTCCTATGCGCAACCCATGACACTTACACGGGTTCAAGTAGGCATCAAATTTGTCCAAAGCCTAATTCTATTAAACCTAGCGGATCCAAGTCCAGAGCCCAATTTTATCATTTCAATTGTAAGCCCGTTTAGGTCTTTTTCATTTTTTTAGTCATTAGGCCGCTTTTATAGTTTTAGAGTTTATAATTATTAGAGATAATGATATATTTGGTACATATACTTTTATAAAATGTTTAATATGATACTTGTATTTTAAGAATGTTTAATGTGATACTTGAATTATCAATACATGTTTTATAATGATATCTAATGTTAACACCGTTAATGAATTGCTAAACTAGTTAATGAAGATTCGATCGTAATTTATTTATAACTGAATTTTAAATAATAGTTTTATTATCCATGTAAGTTTAGTATTTATTTTTTATTAACTATATGTTTAGTTATTTGTTTTTAATTTAATTTGTTTGTTTTATTTAGTTTTTCATATAATGTTATATTATTCATGTTGACTGGATGATTTGAAAGAAAAGAAGTTCTATGTTGAATCTTCATTAGCTGGTTTAGCAATTTATTAACGGTGTTAACATTATGTATCATAATAAAATACAAACTGAAATTGGACATTTTATGAGAGTACATGTACCATAACAAAACACATAATGATAGTTCAGGTATCAAATTAGTCAATTTATGGAAGTGCAAGTACCAAATATGACATTATCCCTAATTATCATAATTACAATTTTTATTTATTCATATTCTAGTTTTGTATTTTTTCAATTATTGTTTTGCTTATTTTTTTTGGTCATGGCTAAGTGTTGATTAGCTGTTGCAACAGATTCATGTATATTTGTAGGATGTCAATTTTCTATCATAATTTGTTCATTTATTTTGTGATCTTGCAATTTAAAAAGCCAACCTCTAATTCTGGCTTTTATATTTTATTTGCTGCTAATGCAGGTAAAACAACAAAGGTGCGAGGCTTTCTACCATTACACTTTTTCAGATTTTTAATTTGGCCTTGCTTTCTGTCATCATGTTTATTTTGTAAGTTACTTTATTCTCATTTTTTGTTGAATAATCTATAATCTACCATATATATATATATAAATTCTTTCAAAAATATATAAAGAATATTTTTGAACTGAATTATATTATTAAGTTACTATTAAAAATAATTTATTACTATATTAATAATTATTATATGATAATAACATAAATAATATTAATTGAGGTAATAGTATATTGATGTAAAGTTAATTAGTTTGGTTAATCTTTTAAAAGTTTTACTTAAAAAATAAAATATATATTATTAATTAATAAAAATTTTAAATTATAAAATCATTGAATATAATTGGATCAATTAAAATAATAAATTTATATTTTATCTATAAATATGATAATAATTAAATCATGTTAAAATTAGATTTTTATTTGATATTTGATACTTTTATTATTATTTATTTTAGTAATACTTACACAATTGCGAATGTCTTTTATCATGGTGTTTTTGAAATATTATGAAAAAAATCAAGAGAGTATTAAAATAATGGTTTTTTAGAGACTTAAAGTAATGATTCTAGATTTTGATTCATATTCAAATAATAGATGATTTTATCTGATTACCTAATATTTTATTATTAGTTGTTTCTCATTTTATTTTCATTATTTTAAATGGTGTGCGATAATAAGTACTTTTGTAATAAGAACTATGAGAATTAAAATACTTTCAGCCCATGTATCAGAGTGAGTCTTTTTAAACCATAGATTTATACATGTTATATATATATATATAAGTTGATTGAGTTAGTTTAATTGGCATCAGTATTATTGTTAATGTAAGAAGACGTAAGTTTGAGTGTGTTGAAGCATATGTTTCTTTTATTTAAAGGTTGACGAAGAGTTTTGGATAGTTTAGGTATTGTATCAAAAAACAAAAAATTAAGAATCATTATGCTACACTTATATAAAAGAAGAAAATCAATATATATTTTAATTTTTTTATTTTAATTAAATTTGGTTTTCACTAAAAGAAGTAAATAAGAAAAGAAAATTACGGTGAATTTTGGTAACAGTGAAATTATGCAAGACCTTTGTGAACCTATTAATAGATTTTTATTTTTGGCTACAATTCGCAACATGGATAAGGGAATGTATCCAAATATCGAGATTCAAGTCCCATCCAATGCAATACTACCTCTTAAAAATAATGTATAATGATATATTTTGTTGTCGAATTTTATAATATCGTGTTTTTTTTTTAGTTTTTAATTTTTAGTTTTAAATTTATATTATTTGTCAAATTATTTTAAAATAGATAAAAAAATTATTATTGGTTAATTTTGATAATGTAGTGTACATGTGAATTATTACCTGGATGTTAAGTTAGATTTAAACCAATTTTTCAATATCGGGCTTAGTCTGATTTAAAAAATGGGTTTATTTTTTATTCAAACTTAGCCTGTAAATCAGAGCTTCATCGAGTCTGCTCACATTTGAGATCATTTAGATTAATTTTTATTTAAAATAATTTTTAAAAATATGGTATACTAAATGCACTAAAAAAGTTAAAATAAAAGTTTTCTAAGTTAAAATAAAAGTTTTCTAACACATTAAAATACTTTAAAAATATTTATATTAAAAACACTACTTTAAATATAATAAATGTTTTCTTATATTAAAAACACAAATAAATATAATAAATATTTTATTATATTAAATATTATTTTAATATTTTTATATTTTGGGTTGGGTTGTTTATGTGGGCGAGTTTTTTTAGGTTTTACATAATGGGTTTAATTATTATTCGGTTAGTGATTTAATATAAATATAAATATATATAATTAATAGAAGTATTTTTTATAACATAATATATTCGGGTTGGGTTAGGCTAAGAGAAAATTTTTTGCCCAAGGTCAAACTTGTATAGAAAAGGGGCCTTAAATTTTACCCAAATTCATTTTCAGGTATCGTATTTTTATTCAAACACTCCCAATTTTCGAACGGACTTTCAGGCTTGGATGGGTGGTCTGATTCATGAGTTGTCCTAAATGCCATGTAAACAATTAATTAATTATTTTTAATTAAAAAAAGTTATTTTAAAAAAATAAAATTAGTAAAAAAGTATAGCAACTTAAAAAAAATTTAAATATTTTTAATTCTTAAAAAAATAATATGACATGCATGTGACAATCGACGTGTATCAACAAATATTATTTTCTCTATTCATTTTGGGGGTGATTTGACAAACAATATAAGTTTAAGGACTAAAATAGACGAAAAATTAAATGGAAGGCTAAAATAAATTTTTTTTATAAGATCTCGTAAAGTGATTGAACTAAGTATGGAATAGAAATTTGGCTGGTTTACTTTGGTTTTGTATTGTACAACAAGAGTCATTGTATATGTTAGAATTGATCTGGTACGAACTATGCCGCACAAGTAGAATCCATATTAGTGAATTTTTTCTTTTCTACTTGTAATTCTTTTCTGTTGTGTGTTTTTATTTTTATTTTTAATTTGCGATCGTTTTATTACCATTATCGACGTTTATTATAACAACATAAATTTAGCAGGTTCCAAGGGAATTCCTATTACAAATTCTTGGTGAAGAGCGTGTTACCAAGTTTGTTGTACAAGAAATAGTTACCTCCACTGTAGCTGATTATGTAAAAGAGGTAAGTTATTTCCACCAAATTCTACTTTTCAACGTTTCTGTAAATCTCAAAGCCCCTCTTCTAAACCAGGAAAATTTGAATATCAAAGACAAGAAAGTTAGCACAAGCCAATCAGCAGAAGAGCTCAAAGTTTCATTTACTCCTGGAAAGGATTTTTGGTTTAATGCAGTGCTGGAGTTAGAAGAATCTGAAAATTCATAGCTTAAAAACTCATCTCATTATTATTATTATTATTATTATTATTATTATTATTAGGGGAAAGGGAATTCAACCCTGCTTCAAATATCATCATGTCCATGTAAGTACTTACTGGTTACATTTGTTCCGGTGGAGACATTTTTCTTTAGGTACAAGGAGTTTGTACCAGAAATTTATTTAGATTATAATTCACATTAATTTGAGCAGTCATGAATCCATTTCGGAATCGAGGTTAGCTTAGACAACCAAAAGAAAACTGTCATTCTAAACATGCTTCAATTGCTTCACAGCTTGAATATGTAAGGCAAATCTGTTAGAATTTGTAGCCTTCATGACCACATAAATTAACCAAAGTACCACCAACATTAGTACATCGACTGAAATCATGTATCTTTAATGTTCAAGTATATTTATTAAGATTTAATAGGTATGTCAAAATTGATGAGGTATACTGATGCATGGTATCTTTCTGATCCTCATAAAGCTCGGCCACAATCAATTTATATTTTCACATATGGTGATATTACTATCTCATGATAATAAAACAAACAATCACTGTTATTTTATCAAATCATTCAAAAATATAACCGTATGTTTGGTTCACTGGAACAGAATAGAACTGTAACGAAATAAAGCTGTAATAGAATAGAGTTGTAATCAGTAATTCAATTATTTGGTTAAATATAATGGAATATAACTCTAATAGTATTCTTGTGTTTGGTTGAATGTAATAGACTTCTAATAGTATAAGAAAAAAAAATTAAAATGACCAAGATACCCTCAGTAGCATTTTTTTTAGATAGATACTTATTCTTTTTAAATTTTAATAAGATCAATATTAAATATAATTTAATAAAAATAATATATAATTTAATGACATTCTTAATATAATTATTTTTATATTAAATTATATTAAAATATTTAAAATATTTTATTTACTACATTTTAAAATAATACACTATTATTTGAATGAAGGGCTTCTTAAGTTATCTCCATTGTAGTTGGCACACAACAAACACATGGTTAGAGTAGTGCATTTGCATGGTTTATTATAATATTTAAACCTTCAAATCACAATTACTTGCACTACACCTACTAGAATAGGAGGTCAAGTTTATGACATAAAATGTTGTTTCATTAGAAAAGAAAATTCAAATTTAACATTACATATATTGCAGTTTATCAACAAGCGTTTATCAACAAGCGATATGAACAATTTCAATTTTACTTTTCTTCCTCATTAGTATCTGAATCAAGGAGATAACAAGAAAACAAAAACAAATTCTATATTACTTACTTTGATTCGTGTAAAGAAGGGTCTTGGTTACAGAGAAATGTAAACGAAAAGGTTTAAAAGAAATCTATAAGGAAAATTTATTTTGTGCATCATCGAATTTTCGCCATTTATGTGCGAGATGTATCATTGTGTTTAGCTATCATTCGACTACTCAACTACGCCATGCGGAAGATACCTCCAATTCAACGTCCTCTTCCCACCAAGTAGAAGTCTGCAATAATTCATGATTTAGTTTGTTAGTTAGCTGATTAGATTTTCACGCTACTTAATCTCTACCATGTAATATATGTATATTTATGAATATAAACTGGATTTCCCATCTTGTTTCCTAAGTTCCATGGAATCAAATTCATTAAAAAAGAGGAGGCAAGGTGCAGCAGCAGCTGCTTTAGAGAAAATATCTCGAACCTGAGTTGCCCTCTTGCCTTTTGCGTCGCTTAATTACACGGAAATTTTCAATTTTATTCAGTTCAACGAGTGACTAACGTGAGAAGCTGCAAATATAAGGGAATTTAGTATGTAAGAGACAAAGACCTGTGCGGCTGCAGATCACTTTGAATCTAAAACTAACTATAGATTCCATACAATATCTATTTTTCGGCTTCTGAAACTGATGGTCTTGCCTTGGAAGCAATAGACTTCAGAACACTATCAGTTATGATCGGCATTTTCCAGGCTTATTGCTATTCGCACTACTCAAATGTTCATGAATCGTAAGCGAGCTGTGCATCTGAGAGAATAGCTTGGAGATTAGCTCCGCTAAATCCTTCTATCATATATGCTATGGCGTCTAAATAAACATCACTGATCAATGGCAACTACATTATATGTGCAAAAACAAAGTATTACAAAGGAAAGTAACACTAAAACATTCGATCATTGTAGTTTCTAGTTAGATATATAAGCAAATCACATTACGCTATACTATGCTGCTTGGATTGTTCATTTATGTTCTACACATATTTGGACACGAATATACAAGTTATTTCTCCAAATATACGAAATTTTTTAAATTTTTGAGTAAATTAGTGACAGATGTACTTCAAAATCCAACATTGACCACTTAATCTTGATAACAAAGCTGATAAATGTGGTTAAAATTTTGTGCTACTTGAAAAGCTATCTTATTTGGGTATGCATCTCATGTCAAAATCGATCACATGAAGATAATAATGAACCAAACTCAACATTGTGGAGATTAACCGAAGATTAAGAATAGATACTAGCAAAATAATACAATTGGATTCCATGAGAACTAAGCTTGTTGCAGCAAACACAAAAACACCAGTCAAAACTTCAACACCATCTAATTCAGTTAGGAACTATTTGAAAGCAAAATAACAATGAGAAAGACATCAAAAGTTAAGGCAAAATAATAAAATGCAGCAAGCAAAAAGATACTAACTTGTATGACAACTCGATTAGTTACTCCAGTGTTGTCATGTCCTCTTTTAGGGGCAATGGAATCAAATTCATCAAAAAAGAGGAGGCAAGGTGCAGCAGCAGCTGTTTTAGAGAAAATATCTCGAACCTGGAACAATATTGAGAAAGTATAACAACATTCAAATCAGCTCGTACCAAGATTCTACCTGGGAACCTTGTCATACATCTTTTACAAACCAGACTAAATCAATCAAAAGAAAGTAATACAATGCCTTTGGAATAAAATATTAACAGTAGAAAAGGTACATGTTTATTTATCATATTCTCTTCACATGAATAAAAAAGATAAGCACGCTGGGGACAATAGATACAAATAAGTTCACATTTTGGATTACATTAGAAGCTAATCCAAATATTGATTAAAAATAATCATAAGAAATTTAGAAGCCTGAATGTCATTGAGACCACAAACATTGTCCAAACCAGAGCGACCAACATCAAGAGCTGATTTAGTTATGTCACCCATGGCAACTAGAAGGAACTCATGCATAGCATGAGACAAATCATCCCCAACTAGCATGGGGTTCATGTGTTCTTCATAACCAGAATCAGAAGGCAAAAACCGGCCAACAGCAGCATGAACAACTCTATCAACCAATATTTTTTGAAATAATAAAATTAATTAGTATAAACTTTTACCTAAAATTTTAGGATAAGAAGAGTATGCAATCTCATTCCCTGAATAACACATAATGCAACTTATTATATCCAATTTAAACTACATGCAGATTAAAAACGTCGTGAAAATTAGTAACAAGAAGGATAAAGATGTCAATAATATATAGAAGTAACAAATTTATCCAGAGGGGAAAAAGAACATTAATGAAAAAGAGATGGCAGAAGTACATACACACACAAGAAACAAAAATACCAGATCATACGCATCATATCCATCACAAAAATACCAGTTCTATCAACTGAATTTAACCAGTTGGTTAATGAAAAAAGTACCAATACCAAAATCTACAATTTCTAAATCTATCCCCAAATTGCAATCTTTGCAACTAAAAAAATTCCATTTTTCTTCAAAATTCAAGAAAATTATGGAAAATCATTACTTAATTTGAACTAGATTTCTCAATATTCTTCTGGGTCATTCTTATAACAATGATAATTGAAAAAAAATTCGAAAGAAAAGAGGAAAAACAAAACCAATAATACAAACATAGTTGAAATTATAAAATAAAAAGATGAAGAAAAAATGGGAACTTACAGAGGTTCTCACAAGGGAAAGGATACAGCTTTGCGAAGGCGGGGAACGAGTAGGAGATGAATCAATGGTTTTCAATGACAAAATCGACGGAGGCACCACTTTTACTACAACGATGACGATGGGTGAACAAATACAAGGTAAAATTGTGTGGGGGAAATTTTGCTATTAGGTCCATTGTTGAATAGGCTATTCTTAGCCCCCTTTACCGAATGATGATTCTGTAAATCAAATGAATAGGAGAGGAATAGCCATGTTCATCCAAGAATAAGGAGGGAACGACTATTCCATTCCCTCCGACCAAACGTGGCCTAAGTTCTTTACGAAACAAGTCATGAATGTGTGTGCTTACAGACTATGATTCAACATATCAGGAAAGCATTAGGATGTTTGTTGAAAATCATAAGCCAATAATATTGCATGAAGATAAGGGCACATGCATTTCACAAATTAAAGAAGGCTATATAAATGGGATAGGACTAAACATATTCTACACATTAACTTTTGAAGGCCACGTTGATATTTGCAAAATTCACTTATGTGATAATATAATTGATATGTTCACAAAAGCATTTTCAACTTCAATTTTCAAGAAGCATGTGCATATGTCATGGTCGCGGATCAAAATTCGTGACAAATGCACACAGAATTTTTCATGGAAGTCAATTGATTAAATTAAGTTCACTTGACCTGATTTGTGGAACATGTAGAGAAATTTATTTACTTGAAGCCTTGGTAGCCTATTGAAATACTCTAGTAAAACTAAAGTTACCCTCATGAATATTGTAAATCCTAAGGGATAAGATTGTATAAAATTTAAATCTTTTATGACTCTCATATTGTAAATAGGCTTTAATCTTGACTGTCGATATAACTCAAACTATATCATTGGATCTGGAGAAGCTCAACTATAAATAAAACCTTCCCCTCATTTGTAACCATTTCATTCAGAGTTATTAAATATACTTTGAAAGCATTTACTCAAACACATGATTTTCTTTATAACAGCTCGATTTTTAATGGTGTCAAAAAAGATAAATTCGGAATTCGATTTCCATAAACCGGGTCCGTAAATATTAAAAATAAATATTTACGGAGTTGATATAAATGAATATTAAAGTTTGGTCCTTTAGTTTTATCTATTAATTGTTTAATTTAGGTCTAAAGAGTAAAATGTAAAAGTCTTTATCGCTATAGATTTTTAATTGGCCAAAAACTTAGGAACTTAAATTGTAATTAGCCAAAAGTCCAAAATGACAATTAAACCATTTTATATTATATGTTGGTGGATATTGGTGGCTTAAGCATTAAATTTTGATTAGTAAGATAATTAGTATGTTTAATTAGAATTAATTAAAATTTAATCATAGTATAAAAACCATGTTTCGATGGAATGAAAGAGAATAATTTCTCTTCTTCCACTATCAAACCGACCACCAGTGAAGGAAAAAAGAAAAGCTTCCTAGGTTTCAAGCTTTCAACAATGATTTGGTTAGTGCAATTAAATCCTTTTCTTATATTTTTATGTTTTTGAGGTCAAGTGAGCTTAATTTAGCTAGCCCGTGTACCAATTTGTAAAGTTGTTAAAGTTTTTGAAAGTCGTCACTGTTGATTTCTTGAATAAATTGATATTAAATTGATAGATTTTAAGCTTAGATATGAAAAATTACTAGATTGTAATATTTAATTTTTTTTGACAGAAGGACTAAAATGAATAAAATGTGAAATTAATATGAAGTTCTGGTAATAATAGTTAGTAGAAGGTCTATAATGAATGTAATTGATATCAGTTTTCAAACAGAGGCTCAAAATTGAAAGTTATGACTATTTTGATTTTAGGGACACAATTAAATAAAATGTAAAACTGTAGGGGTAATGAAAAATGAAATTATGTAGGTTCATTCATGTCATGACATAGAGTATAAATGTTTGGTATTGATGAATTGAATGAAATAATTGTATAATCAAGAATTGTATCAAATCGGAGATAATCAGGGAAAAATAAAAATTATCGATTAGTCCTTGAAAATTCAATTTGTTTGATGTTTTGGTCAGGTTAGTTCATATGAAATTTACTAATTTATTTTATTTTATGTTATTTAGTGTTATATAATACCCTTTACACGACTCGATTATCAGGTCTAAGTTATGAAACGGTGCAATCATTGCCATAGCAACCACCTTTAGATATACAGAAAATAACCATTCAAACAAGCAAGTATGCTTTAAAAACATTTACATTTGTTTGAATGATTATTTTAAAAGGGGTAAACTAGCCAATTAATCACTATAAAATTAAGTTGTTTCTATTTTTCGTCACTCTAATTTCTTTTTTTAATTTGATCACTGTTATTAATTAAATTGACAAAATCCATCCACCATTAAACTCAATTATTTTTATTTCTTATTTTTTAAAAATTCCCCTTTCCTTATTCTTTCTTTCTTTAGGCAAAAAAATACCTTGAAATTAACTTAGAATTAGAAGAACTTGAACCACTGCAATACCCAAAAAAGTTTCCCCAAAAATCTTCTGGAAACTCCTTTTCTTTGCCTTCCGTTTTGACTTCGACTCAGGCATGAAACCCTTTGTGGCAACCCTCACCGCTAAAACTACCGTCCACCTCTGTGTAAACCATCAAGAAATATCTATTCTCTTCGTCTCCTGTAATTCCTCCTTGAAACCTGTCCACTACGAACCCTTCACTGGGTAATCTCAAATAGTCAACCCAACTGAAGTCTCATCTAAATTTGAATACACACGATCGATTTGGCTACTTCATCACTGTCAATGGCGGTAGGTAATTTGTGGCAGAAAACAGGGCACATGTTTCATAAATGAAGCCATGGGAGTACGCATATGAAATGGAACAGATGATCACAAAGGCATGTTATGAACTTTGCCCCCTACTCAAATTGCTCCTTGTAGACCGCGTAACGCAGTTTGTTATCAACATGGTTTTGCTTATTTCCATCATCCGCAATGCTTCCGCCACCACTTTAGATGCTGAAAGTTGCTCGTTTCGACTAGCGTTCTAGATTTCTATTTGAGATAACAGCCATTGCTTTTATGTGTCAGATGTAGAAGGAGATTGATTTAAAGAACATGAGGAAAAGTAGAGGCAAAATGAAAATAAAAAAAAATGTAAAAAAATGGAAAAAAATAAAAAAATAAATAGATTTTAACGATGGAATGACTAATTTGGTTAATTTAATTAACGGTGGTGATTAAATTAATAAAAAACTTGGAGTGACCAAAACGAGAATGACCTAATTTTAGAGTGACAAATGAGATAGTTTACCATTTTAAAAATAAATAAGTTAGTAGAATAAATTTATTAGAGAGTGAATATAGATTTTGAAAAATTATTCACATATCATGTAACACCCCTCACCCGAATCGATTGTCGGGTTTGAGTTACAGAATGTTATATCCATTGTCGGAGCAACTACAGTCAATCAAGAAACATATAATCATTTATACATGTAACTAAGAGTTAATCACATTCAAAATTATATTAAACAATCAATTTTGGGTCTTAATTGAGCCTATGAAAGCTCTTTTGACAACTCGAGTAAAAACACGACCAAGTTGCAAAGTTTTAAAAAGTGTATGGTCAATGTCGTGATGCCAACTCTTCCATGTCGTGATATTGCCAAATAGTTTGTCACATCACGACCTTAGGCCACTTGACATCACGACGTCACTCACTGTCGGTCGATGTTGCGACGAGGTAGATTGGTCGTCGGGATGTGGACATTAGTTTTGTTAAAAATGAGCCATTTGGTACCTATTTCATAGTTTCCAAACCATCCAACATGCTCACCTAAAAACATTCCAAACTCATGACATGTAACACCCCGTACCCGAGTCCGTTACCGGAATCGAACACAAGGTGCACACAAACTTAATTATTTCACAGTCCATTTAAAAATTTCCAGACAAGCTGGTTACTGCGTCACTGTTGCCTTAAAAATCATATCTTGAGTTTCAAAGCTCGGAAATCAGTTTCGTAATTTTTTCCTGAAACTAGACTCATATGTCCATCTACATATTTTTTTCTAGAATTTTTGGTCAAGCCAATTAGTACAGTTTATCAGTTAAAGTCTCCCCTAATCCAGGGTTCGACTATACTGACCTTCACGCATTACGAATTGGATATCTCCCTATACAGGGCTTCAATACTGATGCCGTTTGTTCCTATAGAAACTAGAATCAAGGAGGAATCTATACATATATGGCATGACTACTAATTATCTCTGGTTAATTTACAATGAATTTCCAAAGTCGGAACAGGGAATCCAGAAACCGTTCTGGCCCTGTTTCGCGAAAACCTAAATATCTCTTAACATACAACTCATATGACCGTTTTGTTTCTTCCATATGAAAGTAGGTTCATCAAGGTTCATTTACATAATTTATTCACTATTTAATTCCATTCCTGATATTTTTAGTGATTTTTCACATCCACACCACTGCTGCTGTTAGCATCTGTTTTCAAGGTAAACTTTACCTATTTCGTGGTTTCCATGGACCAACTAGAGTTTTGTCATATATAGGTCTACCTATGATCATATTTAACCATTCCAAGGGCTGATCATTGCCCAACACTTCCATTCCAGTCCATAGTCACATCATGAAACCATATATACATACATAAACACAAATGGTCTAATGCCATACTCCACTTTTACGAGCCATTTTCGCATGGCCGTACACACATACATCACAAAAGTACTTGAAAAACAACAAAGGGTAGTCCTATACATGCCATTTCAAAGCTCAACCGAAATTGTACCAAAAGGGGCTTTGATAGTGTGGGAGACTTCGACTTCCAAAATCCCGAGTCCGATGGTGACGAGCCAAAATCTATAAAACAGAGAACAAAGAAACGGAGTAAGCAATTTATGCTTAGTAAGTTTTGAGCAAGGATTCCAGCACAACAAAAGCATAGCATTCATATAGCTAAGCGGATAATTTCATATGCACACATTCTCAATATCATACTTACTTCACATTACCAACCCTTATGTTCATACACAAAAGATCAACTTAGCCAAAGGCGGTAGCTCGTTTATCAACCGGCGAATACTTACTTGTAAGGACTCAACTAATTCAAGCACATACGAACATACCTCATTGCTGGAATTTTTGCAAGCGTATTAACTGAAATTTTTACAGCAAGATTGCTCATTCCCGAATCACGTACCTTCGGAATTTAACTGGATATAGCGACTCGCTCGATTGTCTTCGGGACATAGCCCGGTTTTTGGTAACTTGCACAAATGCCTTCGGGAATTAGCCCGGATTTAGTCACTTAGCACAAAAGCCTTCGGGACTTAGCCCGGATACCATTCGAATAACCAAGCACATATATCAACAAATCAATACATATTCTTATTACATTCTCATTACCAAAGCTCAAACACAAGACACTTATCATATTTACAATTTCGGCTCAATAGCCACACACAAAGAGCATGATTTCGATTTACTTGAGACATGATCTAATCAAATCATAATTTAAGCTCTATTACTCAAGAACTTACCTCGGATGTTGTCGAATGATTCCGATGGCTATTCGACCACTTTTTCCTTCCCTTTATCGGATTTAGCTCCCTTTGCTCTTGAGCTTAATTTAACAAATAAATTGATTTAATCATTTGAGCATCGAAGAGAATTCAAGGTACTTAGCCCACATATTTTCATTAGACATTAAAGTCACATATGTACGAAATCATGAATCAAACTCAACACATTAGTTAGTACTCTCCTTAGCTGAATTTTCTAAGCCAAGAATAGGCATCACTATGCTTGCCTCTAACCGAATGCATGCACACCAATCCCCCTCATGTGGCCGAATATGCATGTCCGTGTTGAGGCCAATTATACACTTAATACCACACATAAACGGCATTCCTTTTACTAACTAACGCATTCCATATTGTAACTCAATACGCATCAATCATTTACTTCATAACCGAAACATCATCATATGAAAATATATACCTTGAGATAGTATATATGTCATACCAATACATCATGTGCAAACATATATACATGTAGGTGCAAGGGCCGAATCCCAAGTTGCTTATAACCAAATATAAACATATATCCAAAGCTCAAATCTTACCTACCGTGCAATATGCATAAATCATACCTATGGATATACCATGGCCGAATACACCACAACACCATACCGTTTCAATTTTGGTCATGGTTAAACAAAGAACTTAATGTCTCACTCAAAAATGCTAAAAGAAAATCCAAGAGTCCTCAACCCACCATCACATATATCATCAACAAGCTTCATATTTAGCATGCAATGGTATTAACACAAAATCCACCTTGGCCGAATATCATCCCCATGACATAGCAAGGATTTGAACCATGGGCTAATAAGAACATCAAGTTAGCAACCAAAAACATGTATGAATCTCATGGCACAACATCAAACATACCTTAATCTTGATACAAGTATGGCCAAACCTCTTCCTAATCCTCTTCCAAACCAAACATGGAGCAAGAACTCCCTCTTCTTCCTTAGAATTTTCGGTCAAGAGAGAATGAAAAGGATGAAATTTTTTTTTTCTTTTCTTCAACTCACGGCAATGGGGGAAACTCACCATTCTCCTTTTTTTTTTTTCATTATTCAATTCCCATGCTCATTATTTTATTTTTTTCTTAGATACACCATTGTCCCAACATGTTTTATGACATGTTTTTGCCCATAATCCTTGTCATGGCGGCCACTAGCTATTGGGGGAATTTGACATGCAAGTCCTCCCTTTTGATTACATGCACTATTAGGTCCTTATAGATTAGCCTATCACATTTCAAAAGTGTCACACAAGTCCTAATAATTGAATTCACATGCAATCGACTAAATCTGTAACACCCCGAATCCAAGACCGTCGCCGGAGTCGAACACGAGGTGTTAACAGACTTCAAACCACTTATTGAGAATTTCCCAGACAAGCTGCCAATCTGTGTACTAGTCGCTTCAAAAATCATAACTTGAGTTTTACAACTCGAAAATCAGTTTCGTAATTTTTCCCTGAAACTAGACTCATATGTCCATCTACAGATTTTTTTCTAGAATTTTTGGTTGAGCTAATTAGTACAGTTTATTAGTTAAAGTCTCCCATTGCGTGGATCGACTACTTGACCTTTGTGCGTTCTGAATTGGATATCTCCTGCATGCAGGCTTCAATCTTGATGCCGTTTATTTCTATAGAAACTAGACTCGAGAGGAATCTACACATTGGCATGACTCTAATTATCTCTGGTTAATTTACAATGTTTTTCCAAAGTCGAACGGGGATCCGAAACCGTTACGCCCATGTTTCACGAGAACTTTTATATCTCTTAAAATACAGCTCATATGGTAGTTTCGTTTCATCCATATGAAAATAGACCCATCAAGCTTGAGTACGTAATTTTTTTAGCTATTAATTCCACTTCTACTATTTTAGTGATTTTTCGATCTCATATCACTTTGCTGCTCATGCATAGCGATTCTTTGCGATGAGACTATACCAATTTCATGAATCCTTCCTTAGCCTTACTACTCATCCATCATCGTGACACAAATTATGGCCACCTTATCAAAATTAAGGTTTCTAAGACTCGTGGCTATAGATTCTAGCATCCCACTCAAGCGACCACATAGGCCATTTTCACATGGCTTAAAGTTTACAACCCAAAATTTAACAAAACAAAATAGCTCATACATACCAAATGTTCTCCTAAGTCGACTAAGAAGACAATACCAAAATTGCTCACGGTGTGATGACTTCGTTGTGATTCTGAACACCCAAAAGGAGACGAGCCCAAGGAACCTAAAATGGGTGACAAGAAAACACCGAGTGAGTTTATAACTCGATGAAGTCATAAGCATTCCACAACCATCCATTAATAACATTATCATAAAATGAAATAATGAAACAAGGCCAAGTGTTCTAGCCGTGCGAACTATACCATAGTTCCTTAGATCCTTCGGATCAATCTCATACCAAGTCATACATTTACATTTCATATACTATTCAATAGGATATTTGAAGCAATTACCATACATCATTTCATTTCCGCAACAATCATGCAATTGAAATCATCACATAGATTTAAATCTTACCAACTCCACCCAGAGCATGAACATAGCATCTATTAGCCATGAACTCAAGGTACTTACTCTTTCCATTGTCCATACTCATCTCGATAGAGTCACACCTCCATATAAATATTCAATCGGAGATATATGTAGAGTTCGCACACATAGTGCTTAATACTCAATCACGCACACTTAGTGCCACGTGATTCAAGCCCGCACACACATAGTGCCATATAGTCCAAACTCGCACACTTAGTGCCGTACATTACAAGCTCGCACACTCGGTGCCAATCTAAATCACCGTACACATCTATTTCTCGCACACTTAGTGCGAAGCAAACTTCCTACACATTTCACTATCTCTTTTCGTTCAACATTATCATCTTTTCATACACATACATTTGTATATATTTCATCTCATTAAACACAATTGCATAGATATTACAATCATTTAAGCAATATCAAATATATGCTTAATGACTTACCTTGTGTTGGGTAAAATAGTCCAAGTCGGCTACTCGATGACCTTCGTCTTTCCCTTGCTTGATTCTCCTTCTTTAACTCCTTGAGCTTAATCAATAAATCAACTAGTTTAACCATCTTGCTAAACATTCATAATTCAATGACACATGCATATGTATGTTTGTATATTCGGCAACTATCCTCACTTATTACCCAATTAGTCAACAATCTAAGCCAAGATAAGGCTTCAATATGCTTGCCTCTAACCGAATGCATGCACACCAATTTTCCCTTCATGTGGCCGAATATGCATGCCCATGTTGAGGCCATTTATGCACTTATTACCACACAAAAACAGCATACATTTTACTAACTAATACCTTTCCATATTGTAACTCAATACACATCTATCATTTCCTTCATAACCAAAACATCATCATAAGTAAGTATATACCTTAAGATAGTATATACGTCATACCAATACATCATGCTCAAACATATATACATATATGTATGCTAGAGTGAATCTCAAGTTGATTGTAACTAAACATGAACATGATTTGAAACACAAATCTTACTCTCCATGCAAAGAGCATAAATCACACTTGGGGATGTACCATGGCGAATACATCACAACACCATAATTTTGGTCATGATTACACAAAGAACTTAGTATATCATTCAAAAATGCTCAAAGAAAATCTAAGAGTCCTCAATCCACCATCACATGTATCATCATCAAGCTTCATATTTAACATGCAATGGCATTAACTCAAAATCCACCTTGGCCAAATACCATTCCCATGATATAACAAAGATTTGAACCATGGGCTAATAAGAACATCAAGTTAGCAACCAAAAAACATGCATGAATCTCATGGCACAACATCAAACATACCTTAATCTTGATGCAAATATAGCCAAACCTCTTCCTAATCCTCTTCCAACCCAAACATGAAGCAAAATCCTTCCTTCCTCTAGTATTTTCGGTCAAGGGAGAAAAAATGGATGAACAAATTTTTTCTTCTCTCTTCCTCAATACACGGCAAGGGGGTTTCACTCACACACACACATTTTTTCTTTCTTTATCACCCATACTTATTTGTTTATTGTTTCTCCCTAATGCACCAACAAAACATGTTTCATGACATGTTTAGCCCATACACCCTTGTCATGGCCGGCCATTAGCTAATAAATGGGGAAATTGACATGCAAACCCCTTATTTTTGCATGCATGATCAACTAGTCATTACACATTTCCCCCTCATATTTTTAAAGTTTACTACTAGGTCCTTTCTAGTGAAATTCACATTTATAACTCTAAATTAAAGCATCAAAAATGTCACACATGAGTTAACACATATTATAGGCATCAAAATAAATATCAAATTATTTTTATGCCTCGGTTTTAATGGTCCCGAAACCACATTCGACTAGGTCGTTTTAAAGGTCACAAAATCGAAGCTTGAACTTTTCACACATTCATAAATACATATTCTAGACAATAAATATTCTGTTCAAACATTTCGGTGACTCGGTTTAGCGGTCCCGAAACCACTTCCGACTAGGGTCAATTTTGGGTTGTCACAACTCTCCCCACTTAAGAAATTTTCGTCCCGAAAATCTTACCGGTAAATAGGTTTGGGTATCGCTCTTTCATAGAGTTCTCGGGTTCCCAAGTAGCTTCTTCCATCCGTGTTTGAGCCATAACACTTTTACTAACGGAACCCTTTTGTTTCATAACTCCTTCACTTAGCGAGCTAGGATACGAATCGGTTCTTCTTCATAACTCATATCGGCTTGAATTTCGACCTCTGATGGACTAATTATGTGCGATGGATCAGATCTATAGCGTCGAAGCATCGAAACATGAAAGACGTCGTGAATCTTTTCAAGTTCAGGGGGCAAAGTCAATCGATACGCAACTGGACCGACTCGTTCGGATATTTCATATGGCCCGATGAACCTTGGACTCAATTTGCCCTTGCGCCCAAATCTGAGTATCTTTTTCCAAGGCGAAACTTTAAGAAACACTTTATCTCCCACCTGATACTCAATGTCTTTTCGTTTCAGATCCGCGTACGACTTCTGACGATCAGAGGCTATCTTCAGATTTTCACGGATTACTTTTACTTTCTGTTCAGCATCTTTAATCAAATCCACTCCGAAAATTTTGCTTTCACCGAGCTCGGTCCAAAACAATGGTGTACGGCATTTACGCCCGTACAAGGCCTCGTAAGGCGCCATCTTAATACTTGATTGAAAACTATTGTTGTAAGCGAATTCAATCAAAGGTAAATACCGTTCCCATGAACCACTGAACTCGAGGATGCAACATCTCAACATATCCTCAAGTATCTGAATTATCCGCTCGGATTGACCATCGGTTTGGGGGTGAAAGGCGGTGCTGAAATGCAACTTGGTACCCAAAGCTTCTTGCAATTTCTTCCAAAATCGCGAGGTGAATCTCGGATCTCTATCCGACACAACAGAAATCGGTACCCCGTGTAATCTCACAATCGAAAACGTACAATTCAGCTAGTTTATCCAATGAAAAATCCGTACGCACGGGGATAAAGTGAGCCGACTTAGTCAGTCTATCAACAACAACCCAAATCGCATCCTTCTTACTTGCTGACAATGGCAGTCCGGACACAAAGTCCATTGTGACTCGATCCCATTTCCACTCGGGTATCGTGATCGGCTGAAGTAACCCTGAAGGCACTTAATGTTCCGATTTCACTTGTTGACATATTAAACATCTCGAAACAAAGTCGGAGATGTCTCGTTTCATACCATGCCACCAAAATCGACGTTTCAAATCGTTGTACATCTTCGTACTCCCCGGGTGAACTAACATTCGGCTACAATGGGCTTCGTTCAGAATCATCGAAATGAGTTCCGAGTTCCTTGGAACACACAGACGACTTCTGAACCTCAAACAATCATCATCATCAATTTGAAACTCCGATTCCTTGTTCGGAACACACTCAGCCCGTTTTGCAACCAACTCATCGTCGACTTTCTGAGCTTCACGAATTTGATGAATCAATAATGGTTTGGCCTTTAATTCGGCTACTAACACATTGTCGGGTAGAATAGACAAGTGTACATTCATCGCTCGTTAAGCAAACAGTGATTTCCGGCTTAAGGCGTCCGCAACCACATTAGCCTTTCCTGGGTGATAATCAATGACAAGCTCATAATCTTTTAATAGCTTGAGCCAACGTCTTTGTCGTAGATTCAAGTCTCTTTGAGTCATCAAATATTTGAGACTTTTGTGATCTGAAAATACATAACACTTCTCCCCAAATAGGTAGTGTCGCCATATTTTCAAAGCGAATACGATGGCAGCTAGTTTGAGATCATGGGTCGGATAATTTTTCTCATGTGGCTTTAATTGTCTCGACGCATAGGCCACAACTCGACCTTCTTGCATCAATACGCAACCCAACCCAAGTAGGGAGGCGTCACTATAGATGAAAAACTCTTTGCACGATTAGGTTTGTACTAAAATTGACTTAGTCAAATAAGTTTTAGTTGATCAAAACTTTTCGACATTTTCCGTCCATTCGAACTTAACATCTTTTGAAGTAGCTTCGTCATGGGTGTGGCTATCATCGAGAAACCTTTCACAAACCGTCGGTAGTAACCGACAAGTCTGAAAAAGCTCAGAACCTCGTTAATATTCCTCGGAGGCTTCTAGTTAAGTATGGCTGAAATTTTGCTCGGTCGACTCGAATACCGATCTGAGATACCACATGACCCAAGAAGTGACCTCTTTTAACCGAACTCACACTTGTTGAACTTAGCATATAACTTGCTTATCCCGTAAAATTTGTAACACTAATCTCAGGTGTTCAGCATGTTCGGTCTCATTTCTTGAATAGACCAAGATGTCATCAATGAACACAACTACGAACCGGTCCAAATACTTTCTGAAGATCCGATTCATCAAATCCATAAATACCGCGAGGGCATTAGTGAGCCGAGCGGCATCACTAAGAACTTCGTAGTGACCGTACCTCGTTACGAAAGCGGTTTTGGGTACGTCCAGAATCTCGAATCCATAATCGATAATAACTCGATCTCAAATCTATCTTAGAAAACACCGAGGCTCTCTTTAGTTGATCAAACAAATCATCAATACGTGGTAGCGGATACTTGTTCTTTATCGTCACTTTATTCGGTGACGATAGTCAATACACAACCTCATGGTTCCGTCCTTCTTTTCACAAACAATCTTGGTGCACCCAAGGTGAGAAACTTGGTCGGCGAAACCTCTATCCGTCAATTCTTGCAAGCGAGCTTTCAACTCTTTTAACTCGGTTGGTGCCATACAATCTGAGCTATCAAAATCGGCGTAGTCCGGTACAAGCTCAATACCAAACTCTATCTCCGAGCAGTGGCAAACCCGGTAATTCTTGGAAAAACATCCGGTATTCACAAACCACCGCACAGATTCGGGTTTTATTTCTAACTCCTTATCATCAAGTACATACGCAAGGTATGCTTGTACCCTTTCTTACATATTTACGGGCCAACATTGATGATATTACAATTGGCAACCCTTTAAGTCCGTATACTCAACTCGGATCATCTCGTTATTTGCGCACCTCAAATCAATAGTCTTGCTTTTGCAATTCACAACCGCATCATGCACGGTCAACCAATCCAACCCAAGAATAACATCAAATTCATCGAGCGGCAAAAGCATCAAGTCTGCGGAAAAGCAGAACCTCGAATTACTAGGGGCATTTCTTACACACTTTGTCAACAAGCACGTAACGACCCAAGGGATTTGACACTCGAATTACGAACTCGATGAGACTCAATAGGTAAAGTCTTCTTGGATGCTAAGGTTTCGCATATATAAGAATGAGTGGAACCGGGGTCAATCAAAGCAATCACATTAGTATCAAAGAGAGTGAAAGTACTGGTAATAACATCTGGCGAGGAAGCATCCTCGCGTCGTGGCGTATAGCATAAGCCCTAGCGAGAACACGAGCCTCGGATCTGGTCGTAGCATCTCTAGATCCTTCGACCACCACTAGCATTGCCGTATTTCTTGATGGTCTACCTCGGCGTTGGTAGCACCGGTTTCCCACTCGATCTACATTCATTCGGACAACCTCGGGCAATCTTTAATGAAGTGGTCGACCGATCCGCACTTGTAACAGAGCGGTCACGGAATCTACAACTCCCGAATGCCATTTGCCACAATATTGGCACTCAGTTACATCTCGACGATCATTGCCAACACTGGCGATCGAAGTGACTCAGCGTGCCCATAGGGGTCGATCGCCGTCTCGTCTAGAAAAGCCCAAAGTGTCTCTAGATCGGCCTAAGCCATCTTTAAATTTCTTTGATGATGTGGGATGGGCTTCCCGAAGACCTCTTCTGAAACTCCCTTGCTCCCCTTTAGCTTTTCTTTTCTCCACACTTTGAGCTCCTCGACTTTGCAAGCTCGCTCGACAAGTACCACAAATTCTCGGTTTCAAGATGCCAACATACTGACTTTATATCGTCATTCAGGTCCATCTTGAAACGTTTACACATCACGGCTTCGAAGAAATGCATTGTCGTCGCGTGTCGACTAAGCTTCACAAATTTTCGTTCATAGTCGAACCGACATGGAACCTTGTTTGAGTTCAAGAAATTCTTTCCGCTTTTGGTCAATGAATCTTTGGTGATATACTTCTTCAAAACTCGATTCGAAGAACTCCCAAGTTACTTGCTCTCGGGGCAATGAAGTCGAGTACTCCACCAATAGTAGGCGAATCGCGTAGCAAGGAGATAGTACACTTTAGGCATTCATCGGATGTACAAGATAGCTCATCGAGTGCGGGATAGTGTTGTCCAACCAAAATTCAGCTTGCTCGGCATCGTCGCTATCCGTAGCTTTAAATTCAGTAGCCCCATGTTTTCGGATTCATCAACGAGGGCTTATTTGACCTTATTTGGTCGATTCTGGGAGGTATTGTAGAGTCTTGAAATTTGTGTTTGTTGGGAATGGAGGTTGTGGAACAGTAGTATTAGTTCGAATGTATTGGTTGAACCAATCATTCATCACGCTATAGAAAGCTTGTCTAGCTTCATCATTTGGATTACCAGCATTAGGTTGAGAGTCCGCGTATTGTCCCTTGTCTTGAGCAGCGCTACACTTTCAAGATCATCAGCTACCGCTCGGTTGGGATCGGGATCCATTACTATAAATAAACACATTTGCAAATGTCAGAAATCACCACACTATCAAATAATCACATAAAATGGCATGTATAGCTAGACCCCAAATGCATTACGGTAGTCCTAGAATCGACTAAACAGTAGCTCTGATACCAATAAAATTGTAACACCCTGTACCCGAGTCCATTACCGGAATCGAACACAAGGTGCACACAGACTTAACTTAATTATTTCACAGTCCATTTAAAAATTTCCAGACAAGCTGGTTACTGCGTCACTGTCGCCTTAAAAATCATATCTTGAGTTTCAAAGCTCGGAAATAAGTTTCGTAATTTTTCCCTGAAACTAGACTCATATGTACATCTACATATTTTTTTCTAGAATTTTTAGTCGAGCCAATTAGTACAGTTTATTAGTTAAAGTCTCCCCTAATCTAGGGTTCAACTACACTGACCTTCATGCATTACGAATTGGATATCTCCCTATACAGGGCTTCAATACTGATGTCGTTTGTTCCTATAGAAACTAGAATCAAGGAGGAATCTATACATATATGGCATGACTACAAATTATCTCTGGTTAATTTACAATGAATTTCCAAAGTCGGAACAGGGAATCCAGAAACCGTTCTGGCCCTGTTTCACGAAAACCTAAATATCTCTTAACATACAACTCATATGACCGTTTCGTTTCTTCCATATGAAAGTAGGTTCATCAAGGTTCATTTACATAATTTATTCACTATTTAATTTCATTCCTGATATTTTTAGTGATTTTTCACATCCACACCACTGCTGCTGTCAGCATCTGTTTTCAAGGTAAACTTTACCTATTTCGTGGTTTCCATGGACCAACTAGAGTTTTGTCATACATAGGTCTACCTATGATCATATTTAACCATTCCAAGGGCTGATCATTGCCCAACACTTCCATTCCAGTCCATAGTCACATCATGAAACCATATATACATACATAAACACAAATGGTCTAATGCCATACTCCACTTCTACGAGCCATTTTCGCATGGCCGTACACACATACATCACAAAAGTACTTGAAAAACAACAAAGGGTAGTCCTATACATGCCATTTCAAAGCTCAATCGAAATTGTACCAAAAAGGGGGCTTTGATAGTGTGGGAGACTTCGACTTCCAAAAATCCCTAGTCTGATAGCTGACAAGCCAAAAATCTATAAAACAGAGAACAAAAAAATGGAGTAAGCAATTTATGCTTAGTAAGTTTTGAGCAAGGGATTCCAGCACAACAAAAGCATAGCATTCATATAGCTAAACGGATAATTTCATATGCACACATTCTCAATATCATACTTACTTCACATTACCAACCCTTATGTTCATACACAAAAGATCAACTTAGCCAAAGGCCGGTAGCTCGTTTATCAACTGAGCGAATACTTACTTGTAAGGACTCAACTAATTCAAGCACATACGAATATACCTCATTGCTGGAATTTTTGCAAGCGTATTAACTGAAATTTTTACAGCAAGATTGCTCATTCCCGAATCACGTACCTTCGGAATTTAACCGGATATAGCGACTCGCTCGATTGTCTTCGGGACATAGCCCGGTTATAGTGATTCGCACAATTGCCTTCGGGAATTAGCCCGGATTTAGAAACTCGCACAAATGCCTTTGGGACTTAACCCGGTTTTGGTAACTTGTACAAATGCCTTCGGGAATTGACCCGGATTTAGTCACTTAGCACAAAAGCCTTCGGGACTTAGCCCGAATACCATTCGAATAACCAAGCACATATATCAACAAATCAATACACATTCTTATTACATTCTCATTACCAAAGCTCAAACACAAGACACTTATCATATTTACAATTTCGGCTCAATAGCCACACACAAAGAGCATGATTTCGATTTACTTGAGACATGATCTAATCAAATCATAATTTAAGCTCTATTACTCAAGAACTTACCTCGGATGTTGTCGAATGATTCCGATGGCTATTCGACCACTTTTTCCTTCCCTTTATCGGATTTAGCTCCCCTTTGCTCTTGAGCTTAATTTAACAAATAAATTGATTTAATCATTTGAGCATCGAAAGAGGAATTCAAGGTACTTAGCCCACATATTTTCATTAGACATTAAAGTCACATATGTACGGAAATCATGAATCAAACTCAACACATTAGTTAGTACTCTCCTTAGCTGAATTTTCTAAGCCAAGAATAGGCATCACTATGCTTGCCTCTAACCGAATGCATGCACACCAATCCCCCTCATGTGGCCGAATATGCATGTCCGTGTTGAGGCCAATTATACACTTAATACCACACATAAACGGCATACATTTTACTAACTAACGCATTCCATATTGTAACTCAATACGCATCAATCATTTACTTCATAACCGAAACATCATCATATGAAAATATATACCTTGAGATAGTATATATGTCATACCAATACATCATGTGCAAACATATATACATGTAGGTGCAAGGGCCGAATCCTAAGTTGCTTATAACCAAATATAAACATATATCCAAAGCTCAAATCTTACCTACCGTGCAATATGCATAAATCATACCTATGGATATACCATGGCCGAATACACCACAACACCATACCGTTTCAATTTTGGTCATGGTTAAACAAAGAACTTAATGTCTCACTCAAAAATGCTAAAAGAAAATCCAAGAGTCCTCAACCCACCATCACATATATCATCAACAAGCTTCATATTTAGCATGCAATGGTATTAACACAAAATCCACCTTGGCCGAATATCATCCCCATGGCATAGCAAGGATTTGAACCATGGGCTAATAAGAACATCAAGTTAGCAACCAAAAACATGCATGAATTTCATGGCACAACATCAAACATACCTTAATCTTGATACAAGTATGGCCAAACCTCTTCCTAATCCTCTTCCAAACTAAACATGGAGCAAGAACTCCCTCTTCTTCCTTAGAATTTTCGGTCAAGAGAGAATGAAAAGGATGAACAAAATTTTTTTTCTTTTCTTCAACTCACGGCAATGAGGGGGGGAACTCACCATTCTCCTTTTTTTTTTTCATTATTCAATTCCCATGCTCATTATTTTATTTTTTTCTTACATACACCATTGTCCCAACATGTTTTATGACATGTTTTTGCCCATAATCCTTTGTCATGGCCGGCCACTAGCTATTAGGGGGGGAAATTTGACATGCAAGTCCTCCCTTTTGATTACATGCACTATTAAGTCCTTATAGATTAGCCTATCACATTTCAAAAGTGTCACACAAGTCCTAATAATTGAATTCACATGCAATCGACTAAATCGAAGCTTGAACTTTTCACACATTCATAAATACATATTCTAGACAATAAATATTATGTTCAAACATTTCGGTGACTCAGTTTAGCGGTCCCGAAACTACTTCCCGACTAGGGTCAATTTTGGGCTGTCACATGACATTTCATACTAAAACAAGTCATTTAGCCACTTCTAAGCAAACTAATTCGATATAGGTTCATCCTATTACAAAACCTATCCATTTCAAAACATTCAGTCAAATGCTATTCAAACAAACTAACCAAACCCTTCAAATATCTATCTTTACCTATGCTATGCCATATTAAAACATTCCATTTTATCATAACTTTAAACACATGTTCATTTTACACCTTAATGGCTTATAAGCCTAAATTATAATCCAATCAACCAATACATATAATTAAACTTACCATTTCAACTAGACATCATTTTAGCCATTCTACTTACCTTATCATACCAACATAACATCCTAAGTTCAAATAGGTTCATATCTCAATTTCCCAAAAGCATCAAACATTGCGAATTCAAGTATTAACTGAATCGCTTGCTATGAACAACATGAAAATCATCATATATGAAAATCAACATATACTAAGTTCATCACAAGTTACCAAACTCATCAATACTTTTATTCTTTAATGATTACGCCAAAACATTTATATATATGCCACAACCCTACACTCAAAATTATCAAATAACCATCGATTCGGTGATAGTGTGAGTTTTGAGATCTGGCTTGATGAGCTCCACAAGGTGAAAATCTATAAGGAAAGGAGAAAACAATCTAGGTAAGCATATAAGATGCTTAGTAAGTTCATAGGTATTAGACAAAACTTGTCTTATCTTTTATCTAAATACAGTAAGCTATCATAAGTTGGTTGTAACACTCTATACCCGACTCGATCGCTGGATCCGAGTACCAAGTGTTACAAATTACCCAAGTTACTTAACAACCTTTCTAACTTGATTTATTAAAAATTTAAACAACATTAGAATTAATCCATATTTACCACATAATTTTACTCTAATCTCTTTAATTATCAACATGTTTCAAAATATAACTACAAATAAACTTCTTACAATTTCTAAGGTTTTGACAATCATTTTGCCTTACTAGGCACATATATATACACTTTCTTATACTCAAGACTTAAATTCAATCCTCGAGGCATAGCCTCTATGGTGCCCATCTATATGCATGATACCGCTGCAACACTATTTGCATGGTCTTGGCGATGTCTGGCTTGTTGTTCCACACAATTCACAAGTCATTTTGTGTCCCTGTATGTAAGGCAAAATACCCATAAGTTCATGTGGACTTAGTGAAGATCTATACAACAATGTTTATAAGTGACTTTGGAGTCTTGGGCAATAAGGAAAACTAATACACATGATTAATTCTCTGGTTTCATAAGGGATTCCGCAGTCTGACTGGCATAGATGATGCCCATACATTCCTCTCGATCAAGTCATTGGCGAGCATATCAGGCTAACTTAGTCACAATCGTGCTCTTGTAGACACCCCTTCCTAAAACTTGACTTTGTCTAGGTTTATCTCAGACTTTCATATTACCTTTCTAATTTGACTTAACAAAGGATAACCATGTAAGCAAATATGTGAATTGGTGATTGCCTTTGGCAGACTTGCAGGTATCTCTCCACAACGACAGATTCTTACCCTGATCCTTTCATTCCACATTGAACTCAACAACGACTTACTATATTATCCTGACATTTACTTTTTATAGCCAGTTTGTGCATATACCTTTCAAGAGGAAAAACCCATTTACTTACATCTTCGTATGTGGCTTTCGAACTATAAGTTTTGGCGATAATTTAAGCACCACGTTTCCTTTGCAGAATTATACTTGCAAGATAGCCCCATAAGACTTTCCCACTTCAAGTTGTCCGATAGATGTTTCCAGCAATAGATAGTCCTAATGGACTTCCCAACCACTGATATTTCCTAGTAGACTACCTCATCACTAGATCAAGTAGGGTGAACTTCCTCTTTATAATATAGTCCTTAATAGAATTCTCAATGTTAGATAGCCTCAACAAATATCCTTATTCATTCGTTAGTCCTTGAAAACATCTCTGTCTTCAAGATAGTCCTTGGCGGACTATAACAACATTACTCGACCCAATCGATGAATTCGGGTATAGAATGTTACAACTGAATTGGGTTGGTCTTAATCGCAACTATTAGACTTAACTATTCTAAGATAGATTTTATTACTTTTTGATAAGTATTCTTACAACAGAAAACTTGAATTAAATTAAAAGATTACTAGCTCAAATTTCAGGCTTCTAAGAAATACTATTTTGTTACAATTTATTCTGTCCCGAGGCAAAGCCTTTGAAGGTAACCCCCTTCATATGTGCATGACACCATACTGGAAATGATTCCTAATTTAACACGGTTTGACTTTGTGAGTTCAAAAGAACTTAGTAAGTTTCTTTACTGCAATACACAGAATATCCTCGGTTCTGTAGGGGTAGAATATAAAAAAATTGAAAAGTTTAACTCCTTAATCATCTTAGCATCACTCCTCTTAACCTGAAGTGGCAATCTTCTACTCTTTTTTTGTTTGAAGTTATCTATTAGCATATAAACCGCTAAGAGATCTTCCCCTTGTTGATCTTACGACTATTTGACCAGTTTTGGTGATTTACAGAGGTTTTGTCATAGTTGCAGACCTTGACTTTTCCCTACATACATTCTTTCTTCCATCCAGCCTCTATTCCAGATATTCGTCTATTCAAGGTTTTTATGTTAAATACTTAATTACAAAGTTGAATGGTCATTTACCAGTATGGTTCCTCTTTCCCACCATGTACTTAAGTGGTTGTTCTAATAGACTTCAGTCCTAAGAAACCCTTGGATACGTTTTCTTTTGGTAAACAATCCAATATTGACTAGTTTCAGGTGAACTATTTCTTCTTACTATAGTCCTGAAAGACTTGCTGACTTCCTATCTGTCGGGTTAGCTAATGCGGTCATGCCTCACTAGTGGATGAAGTAACACTTGGTCGGTATAGTGTCTAGATTACTTCCTCGTGACCCGTCTTATTTGCACTACCTTGTATTTAAGTGTAACATGTCCGTCTGAGGTGGGCCGCTCTGGCTTACAGTATCTTGCAGGTTGTCATCAGGGTGATAATTGTAGTTTACCATTTCTCTTATGTGATGGTTCCCTACGAAACTAACCCTTTGGCTGGCACTTTTTAAATAGTTTCCCCTTAAAGAAGAATACTCCTAACAAACAAACCTGTCACTCGATTAGTCCTTCTTAGTACCTCTATTTGTTAATGGGTTCTAACAAACACCTATTTTCCATTTAATCAATCCAGAATATAGGCAATTAACCCTCTCTGTATAAGCCATTGTTCAACAAACCTTATATCAGGAGTGTATCCACCATTAACCTTCCAAGGTTTTCCCTTAACATGTCGAGCTTTTTTTAACACCACTTAGTGGTTCTTAGTGGTGGATCATTATCGCGAACTATGAATAATTACCTTTTCATTGGTCATAGACAAGGTATTAATAACACCTCATTCCCCTAACAAATCTTAGCTGGGCTATCACCATATGCCTTATCGGCTTTCATGATCATTGTCTTGGTGGACTATTTCCCTTTTTCTACAACTTTTACCTTGTTTGGCGAATTCCTCAGAATCCACTTGCTAACACATGTATTATTCTTCTAACTCCTTTTTCCATATGCGTTATTTTCCATAATTACCGTAATAGCGGTCTACCTTGTGTTTAATGTCCTGGAAGACTATCCCGCGTTTAATGTTTCGGGGAACTCTGTTGGTTGCCATAGTTGAGCTATGGTTTAACACCCTTTCACCCCATGTTAAATGTCCCAACAAACATTAAATTTCCATATCTTTCAATTTCTGGATCAAAACCGGCAAGAAAATTCGAATTGCTTTAGGTCATAAAACCCCTAAAATGAAATTGAAAAATAGCAACAAAGAGAAAACAAGTTAGTGAATACTAAATATTATATAAGGAAAACAAAGTACGAAGACACACAAGAACAAAAAAAAAACATCAAACAAACGCCATCCCTGGCAACGACACCAAAAACTTGATCTGTTATAAACGTCACAACAATAATGTACAAGCGTACTCTATCGATGCAAGTATAACAGATAGATGTGAGTCTGTCGGATATCGATTCCATAGGGATGGTTGTCTTTTGTCTATTAATGTCAGTGCAATAACTAGATAGAAACGAGATAAATTGAAAGTATAGTTGTCGAAGAAATAACTTGAAAATAATAAGATAAAGTATGCTATGGATAAATTGGGATCCCTAACATGAATCTTCAGCAGTATACTAGGTACTCACAAGGTACAAAAGATAGGTGATCGTTTGACGCAATAAATTTTAATGCATATCTTACCAAATACCACTCTTTTATTTAATCTGGGACTTAACCATGCACATTAACCTCACCTTTCGATGATGGCAATATGGCACTATTAAGAACAAGTGGACTAAGTTCCTTTAGTCATTACTCAACTTCCGCTGAAATGCTTATTAACTCATACTGTCACTGCACCTTCTAGTGTTAGTGACTGCAATAACACTTCCGTGTTTAGAACATTCAAATCCCTAAGATTAAATAATAAAAATAAGATTTAATAAGATAACATTTAACAAAACATTCATTGTACTTCCATACAGTAGAAAACATAGAGTAATCACCAACGTTTTCAAAGAAATGAGAAAGAATCGAATGGAGAATTGTGACAGCCCTAAAGTGACCCTAGTCGGAAAGCGGTTTCGGGACCGCTAAACCGAGTCACCAAATTATTTGGATGTGATATTTATGGTCTAAAATATGTGAAAATGAATGTGCAAAAATTTTTAAGCTTCGATTTAGTAAATTGCATGTGAATTTAGTCAAAAGGACTTGTGTGACACTTTTGAAATGTGATAGGCTAATCTACAAGGATCTAATAGTGCATGTAGTCAAAAGGGAGGACTTGCATGTCAATTTTCCCCCCTAACTAGTAGTGGCCAGCCATGAGCATGAGGATGGACAAAATGATATGGGGTGAAACATGTTGGAAACATGTTGTGTTAGTGGGTTATGGGAGAAAGAAAAGAATAAAGGGTTTGTAATAAAGAAATGAATGGGAAGGGTGATGAGAAAAAAAAAGTTGTCTCATCCATGTTCTTCCCCCTTTAGCCGTGACTTGAGAAAGAAAGAAAAGAAGAAGTTGGTTCTTCTTGGCCGTGAATTGAAGGGGAAGAAGAGGGAAGTTCGCCAAGGTGGTTCTTGGGATTAAGGTATGATTAATGCTCTTTCATTGAAAATCTTTGTATATTTGGAGTGGTCATCAAGTATAGAAGCTAGCTCATGGCAAATGTTTTTGTAAATTTATGAAGATGACATTCGGTCATGGATGGTTGTATTTTTTTATGTTGTTTTGATGCTTTAGAGTATTGAAGGTTGATTATAGATAAGTTGAGCTTGGTAAAATTGAATAGATGTGGCTTAATTGCTTAATGACAATCGGCTATGTTGAAGTGAAAATGTTTTGCAAATTGGTTATGGACATTCGGTTAAGGGAGAGTATTTGTGTTAGAAATCAAGATTGGATAGTGAGTTAGGCATGTGATCTTTGTGTTCGATTATTGAATGGAAAACTAAAGGGATGAGGTTGCATGTTGAGCTTGTATTGAATAATACAAATGAATTGCTAATGTGAGATGTTATGTGTTAATATGTGAATTAAGTGATAATTGATAATCAACTAAGTAGCTACATGGCATTTAGATATATATTATAGTAGCTGATTTTGGATTTGATTCTCATTGTGAATTAGTAGTTGATATGGAGATTAGACCGAATGAAATTTAAAATGTTAAAGAAATTATTTCGCTAAGTGCTAACCTTGTTTATATTAGCCGAATGTGTAAATGTATACCATGAAGTGGTTTAGCTTAAAGTGAATCAAGGTTCTTGGAAGGTGAATTGCGGGGATGGTTTAAGAAATGAATCTAATTTTGTTATGTATGTGATGACATTGCGAATGTAAATTGAGTTGTTGAATTGGTTGATTTAGTTCACGAGCTCAAGGAATCAATCTTGCATAGCGGGAAGGCGAATATAATTGAATAGCCGTTTTGAAATTGTTCAACAGTATCCGAGGTAAGTTCTCAAGTGTTTGAACTTTACTTTAGTATACTTGAAGATTGTATAAACTTAGTAGCGAGAAGGATGGATTTATATAGTTTAAGTGCCGAACTAGTCTTGACAGATTTGAGTTACTGCAGTGTTGTAACTTTGAAAATACACCAAAAATTGTAGAAGGCGAGTTCGAAGTTGAATAAAATATGAAAATGAAGCTTATTGAATCTAGTGTCTTATAAAAGAAACTATGTAAGCAAAGGAATTTCCTATGATGGTATATTTAAAGTTGTGCGGGACAGTGTCGGAATGACTCGAAATCCCTGTTCTGTTTTTGAAAAATCATTATAATTTGTACAAAATGGTTATAAGATAAGATTTATATGCTTAGACTCCTTAATGAGTATAGTTTCAAATGGAATCAAATAGAACACATTATGAATTCTGTACAATGAAAAATTCGATTCAGAGCGAAGAGTGGTCAGATTAGTCAAACAGTGAAACAGGGAAACTTTAAGAAAAATCTGGTATTGATTGGCCAAACATAAAATTCTGAAAATTTTATGGGTGAAAGATACATGAGTCTACATTCGGGGAAAATTAACGGAAATTTATTTTGAGTTTTGTAGCTCCAGTTATAAACAACTTAGTGACTGTTGGTCAGAAAAACTGCTTGTAGTGAATATGTGATTTTGTTGTAAACTTTGATGAAACTATTTGAGTTGCTTATAAGCTATTGCTGAAATTGATGTACAAGAAAAATATGAAATATGTATGATATACATATGTGTGTGATAAGGCGAATGGCCAATGCGATGAATGTGAAAGTGTATGTATATGTGATAAGGCCTAATGGCCGATGTGATGAATGTGAAAGTGGATGTATATGTGATGAGGCCTAATGGCCGATGTGGTGAATGTGAAAGTGTATGTATATGTGATAAGGCCTAATGGCCGATGTGGTGAATGTGAAAGTGTATGTAAGGCCTAATGGCCGATGTGGTGAATGTGAAAGTGTATGTATATGTGATAAGGCCTAATGGCCGATGTGGTGAATGTGAAAGTGTATGTATATGTGATAAGGCCTAATGGCTAATGTAAAATATATGTGTGATATGCATATGTGGCAAAGCTGAATGGCTAATGTGAATGTTGTAACATGTGATTAAATGTACATGAAACTTGGAATATGTTCCGGGTGAGACCCGATGACTACGTGTGGAGATTATGACCGGGTAAGACCCGATGACTACGTGTGGAGATTATGTCCGGTAAGACTTCTTTTATAGGAATTGCTTATAAAAATACATAATGCGAAAGGTTAAACAGTATGTACTGCAAGTTTATATGTGAGCTTGATTTAAACTAAACCATAAGGTAGTTATGTGATGTATACGAGAGCAATCTATGAGACTATTCCTATGATTATGATGAGATGTGCATATTTGGATAAAGGGTGGTATGCCCAAGGAAGAGTGAAATAGAAATACGAACAACTATGTTATAACTTGATTGTTATCTGTTGACACTACTTGAAACTTACTAAGCATTGTAATGCTTACTCAGTGTACTTTGTTTCCTCTGTTTTATAGATCTCATTTGGAAGCTACAGGCTCGGGGATCGTCAGCAACTAGTCACACTATCACTATCCACTGTTTGGTACTGCTATGTTTTGGAATATCTTATGGCATGTATAGAATAGACTAGTAGTGAGAGGATATCTTGGTTAATGTATAGGACTACCCTTTTGGTGTAGGTCATGTACCCTTCGGTTTTGTGTAAATTTGGATAGCCATGCGAAAATGGCTTCGATATACTTTGATCATAGCATTATAATCGTTGTATGTTGTTTTTCAAGAGGTATGGAAATGTTGGTAACGGTTAGCCATGGGAATGGTCATTCATGATCACTTTTGGTATATGTATGACAAACTCTAGTTGATCCATGGAGGATCATGAAATAGGTAAAGTTTACCTTAAAAATAGATGCTGGTAGCAGCAGTGACATAAATGTGAAAAATCACTAAAAATAGTAGAAAGGGAATTAAATAGTTAATAAATTATGTAGTCGAACCTTAATGAATCTATTTTCATAGGAAAGTAACAAAACGATCATATGAACAGTATGTTAAGAGATATTTAAGTTTTCGTGAGACAGGGCCAGAACGGTTTCTGGATTCCCTGTTCCGACTTTGGAAATTCATTTTAAATTAACTAGAGATAATTAGGAGTCATGCCATATATGTATAGATTCCCCTTTGAGTCTAGTTTCTATAGAAACAAACGACATCAGTATTGAAGCCCTGTACAGGGAGATATCCAATTCGTAACACACGAAGGTCAGTGTAGTCGATCCCTGCAACAGGGGAGACTTTAACCAATAAACTGTACTAATTGGCCCGACCAATAATTCTAGAAAAAAATTTGTAGATGCATATATGAGTCTAGTTTCAGGGAAAAATTACGAAACTGGTTTTCGAGTTTTGGAACTCAAGATATGATTTTTTTAAAGTGACAGTGACGCGGTTAGCCAACTGCCTGGAAAATTTTTAAAATGGACTGTGAAAGTGAATGGTTTAAGCCGTTAACCCCTCGTGTCCGATTTCAGCAGCGGACTCGGGTATGGGGTGTTACAATTTTATTGGTATCAGAGCTACGGTTTAGTCGTTTCTAGGACTAACGTAGCACGCGTGAGTCTATTTATACATGCCATAAAGTGATAAAATGATAGTGTGATGATTTTTGACTATTAAAATGTGGTTCTTTGTATTGTAATGAATCTTGATCCCGATCGAGTGTAGCAAGCTTCGACTATGAGAATTTGTGATATAACTTCACTTAGATACGCCTAAATTATTAAGTTGATCAGGTACGTATCATGTACTCGTATTTGAATTTCGATTTGGATTGAATTAAGGGTATAAGCGATGCAATGTTGAAAGAGTGTTATGACTATAAATGTGATTTTTTTGTATGTGGCTATGGAACCGGAAGTTGAATGGTCGATAAGCATGTTGTGTTTGTATTCAAGTAATAAAATGATATACTAATGTGTATTGCTATATGTGTATATGTACATGAGAATTGAGAGTGATATATCCGGACTAAGTTCAAGAGCATTCATGCTAGTGATATATCCGGACTAAGTTCCGAAGAGCATTCATGCTAGTGATGTATCCGGGCAAAGTCCGAAGAGCATTCGTGCTAGTGATGTATCCGGCTAGGTCCCAAGAGCAATCATGCTAGTGACGTGTATTCGGACTTCGTGCCTAGTAGGCTTCGTGCTTTAATTTGAGCAAAGTTTAAGTGTTCATTTCTATACTAATTCAAACTTAAATGAGATGATATGTTTAAAAGTGTACATATATGATGTTTTATAGACTTGGTTAAGTCCTTTCAATGGGTAATAACGAATGAATAGAGGCACTATGTGTGCGAGATCGATGTCGAGGCACTATGTGTGCAAGATCGATGTCGAGGTACTATGTGTGCGAGATCAGTAATCGAGGCACTATGTGTGCGAGATCAGTAATTGAGGCACTACGTGTGCGAGATCAGTAATTGAGGCACTGTGTGTGCGAGTTTTTCAACAGAGCACTAAGTGTGTGAAATGAGACTCATGTAAGACCTCGTGCAGGGACGAAGGCATTGACTTGAGATAATGTGTAAGACCATGCCTGGGACATGGCATCGGCTCGAGATGTGAGAATATGTAAGACCATATCTAGGATATGGCATTGTAAGAGCTATATGTGCTTGAATTAGTTGAGCCCTTACAAGTAAGTATTCGCTCAGTTGATAAACAAGCTACCGGCCTTTGGCTAAATTGATCTTTTGTGTATGAACATAAGGGTTGGTAATGTGAAGTAAGTTCTTGAGTGAATAGAGCTTAAATTATGATTTGATTAGATCATGTTTTAAGCAAATCGAAATCATGCTCTTGGTGTGTGGCTATTGAGCCGAAATTGTAAATATGATGAGTGTCTTGTGTTTGAACTTTGGTAATGAAAATGTAATAAGAATGTGTATTGATTGGTTGATATATGTGCTTGGTTATTCGAATGGTATCCGGGCTAAGTCCCGAAGGCTTTTGTGCTAAGTTACTAAATCCGGGCTAATTCCCGAAGGAAATTGTACGAATCACTATAACCGGGCTATGTCCCGAGAACAATCGAGCGATTCGCTATATCCGTTAAATCCAAGGTACGTGATTCGAAATGAGCAATCTTGCTGTAAAATTTCAGCTAATACGCTTGCAAAAATTCCAGCAATGAGGTATGTTCGTATGTCTTGAATGAATTAAATGTTCGGTATGTGGAAGTTGAATATTGAGATACGATGGAGTTATAAAGAATATTTATTGGGATGTTTGAGTATATGTGTATTTTCGGCCAGTTACACGACTTATACGTGGATGAAAATGTGGGTTACAAATATGTGGGTTGATGATATGAATTATACATGTTAGTATGTGCTTGATATGTGGTTGAAATGCAATTGTGAATTAAATTAAGTGATTATTGCTTATGAAATCAAGGAAATGAGATATATGTGCATACTTGTAGAAATGTTTATGTATTTGTTTTGAGATAAGAAAATGATTTTATAGATCGATGTGAAATCAATAATGAATTACAATTGCTATCGATGAGCTAATGTTTATATGAATATAATTCAATAAGAGGACGTTATTCTAAACTATGCATCGGTAGAAATTTTGGGGACGAAAATTTCTTAAGTGGGGAGAGTTGTGACAGCCCTAAAGTGACCCTAGTCGGAAAGCGGTTTTGGGACCGCTAAACCGAGTCACCAAATTATTTGGATGTGATATTTATGGTCTAAAATATGTGAATATGAATGTGCAAAAATTTTTAAGCTTCGATTTAGTAAATTGCATGTGAATTTAGTCAAAAGGACTTGTGTGACACTTTTGAAATGTGATAGGCTAATCTACAAGGATCTAATAGTGCATGTAGTCAAAAGGGAGGACTTGCATGTCAATTTTCCCCCCCTAACTAGTAGTGGCCGGCCATGAGCATGAGGATGGACAAAATGATATGGGGTGAAACATGTTGGAAACATGTTGTGTTAGTGGGTTATGGGAGAAAGAAAAGAATAAAGGGTTTGTAATAAAGAAATGAATGGGAAGGGTGATGAGAAAAAAAAAAGTTGTCTCATCCATGTTCTTCCCCCCCCTTTAGCCGTGACTTGAGAAAGAAAGAAAAGAAGAAGTTGGTTCTTCTTGGCCGTGAATTGAAGGAGGAAGAAGAGGGGAAGTTCGGCCAAGGTGGTTCTTGGGATTAAGGTATGATTAATGCTCTTTCATTGAAAATCTTTGTATATTTGGAGTGGTCATCAAGTATAGAAGCTAGCTCATGGCAAATGTTTTGTAAATTTATGAAGATGACATTCGGTCATGGATGGTTGTATTTTTTTTATGTTGTTTTTGATGCTTTAGAGTATTGAAGGTTGATTATAGATAAGTTGAGCTTGGTAAAAATTGAATAGATGTGGCTTAATTGCTTAATGACAATCGGCTATGTTGAAGTGAAAATGTTTTGCAAATTGGTTATGGACATTCGGTTAAGGGAGAGTATTTGTGTTAGAAATCAAGATTGGATAGTGAGTTAGGCATGTGATCTTTGTGTTTGATTATTGAATGGAAAACTAAAGGGATGAGGTTGCATGTTGAGCTTGTATTCGAATAATACAAATGAATTGCTAATGTGAGATGTTATGTGTTAATATGTGAATTAAGTGATAATTGATAATCAACTAAGTAGCTACATGGCATTTAGATATATATTATAGTAGCTGATTTTGGATTTGATTCTCATTGTGAATTAGTAGTTGATATGGAGATTAGACCGAATGAAATTTAAAATGTTAAAGAAATTATTTCGGCTAAGTGCTAACCTTGTTTATATTAGCCGAATGTGTAAATGTATACCATGAAGTGGTTTAGCTTAAAGTGAATCAAGGTTCTTGGAAGGTGAATTGCCGGGGATGGCTTAAGAAATGAATCTAATTTTGTTATGTATGTGATGACATTGCCAAATGTAAATTGAGTTGTTGAATTGGTTGATTTAGTTCACGAGCTCAAGGAATCAATCTTGCATAGCGGGAAGGCGAATATAATTGAATAGCCGTTTTGAAATTATTCAACAGTATCCGAGGTAAGTTCTCAAGTGTTTGAACTTTACTTTAGTATACTTGAAGATTGTATAAACTTAGTAGCGAGAAGGATGAATTTATATAGTTTAAGTGCCGAACTAGTCTTGACAGATTTGAGTTACTGCAGTGTTGTAACTTTGAAAATACACCAAAAATTGTAGAAGGCGAGTTCGAAGTTGAATAAAATATGAAAATGAAGCTTATTGAATCTAGTGTCTTATAAAAGAAACTATGTAAGCAAAGGAATTTCCTATGAAGGTATATTTAAAGTTGTGCGGGACAGTGTCGGAATGACTCTGAAATCCCCTGTTCTGTTTTTGAAAAATCATTATAATTTGTAAAAAAATGGTTATAAGATAAGATTTATATGCTTAGACTCCTTAATGAGTCTAGTTTCAAATGGAACCAAATAGAACACATTATGAATTCTGTACAATGAAAAATTCGATTCGTAGCGAAGAGTGGTCAGATTAGTCAAATAGTGAAACAGGGGAAACTTTAAGAAAAATCTGGTATTGATTGGCCAAAATTAAAATTCTGAAAATTTTATGGGTGAAAGATACATGAGTCTACATTCGAGGAAAATTAACGGCAATTGATTTTGAGTTTTGTAGCTCCAGTTATAAACAACTTAGTGACTGTTGGTCAGAAAAACTGCTTGTAGTGAATATGTGATTTTGTTGTAAACTTTGATGAAACTATTTGAGTTGCTTATAAGCTATTGCTGAAATTGATGTACAAGAAAAATATGAAATATGTATGATATACATATGTGTGTGATAAGGCCGAATGGCCAATGCGATGAATGTGAAAGTGTATGTATATGTGATGAGGCCTAATGACCGATGTGGTGAATGTGAAAGTGTATGTATATGTGATAAGGCCTAATGGCCGATGTGGTGAATGTGAAAGTGTATGTAAGGCCTAATGGCCGATGTGGTGAATGTGAAAGTGTATGTATATGTGATAAGGCCTAATGGCCGATGTGGTGAATGTGAAAGTGTATGTATATGTGATAAGGCCTAATGGCTAATGTAAAATATATGTGTGATATGCATATGTGGCAAAGCTGAATGGCTAATGTGAATGTTGTAACATGTGATTAAATGTACATGAAACTTGGAATATGTTCCGGGTGAGACCCGATGACTACGTGTGGAGATTATGACCGGGTAAGACCCGATGACTACGTGTGGAGATTATGTCCGGTAAGACTTCTTTTATAAGAATTGCTTATAAAAATACACAATGCGAAAGGTTAAACAGGTATGTACTCCAAGTTTATATGTGAGCTTGATTTAAACTAAACCATAAGGTAGTTATGTGATGTATACAAGAGCAATCTATGAGACTATTCCTATGATTATGATGAGATGTGCATATTTGGATAAAGGGGTGGTATGCAGAAGGAAGAGTGAAATAGAAATACGAACAACTATGTTATAACTTGATTGTTATCTGTTGACACTGCTTGAAACTTACTAAGCATTGTAATGCTTATTCCGTGTACTTTGTTTCCTCTGTTTTATAGATCTCATTTGGAAGCTACAGGCTTGGGGATCGTCGACAACTAGTCACACTATCACTATCCACTTTGTTTGGTACTGCTATGTTTTGGAATATCTTATGGCATGTATAGAATAGACTAGTAGTGAGAGGATATCTTGGTTAATGTATAGGACTACCCTTTTGGTGTAGGTCATGTACCCTTCGGTTTTGTGTAAATTTGGATAGCCATGCGAAAATGGCTTAGATATACTTTGATCATAGCATTATAATCGTTGTATATTGTTTGTCAAGAGGTATGGAAATGTTGGTAACGGTTAGCCATGGGAATGGTCATTCATGATCACTTTTGGTATATGTATGACAAACTCTAGTTGATCCATGGAGGATCATGAAATAGGTAAAGTTTACCTTAAAAATAGATGCTGGTAGCAGCAGTGACGTGAATGTGAAAAATCACTAAAAATAGTAGAAAGTGAATTAAATAGTTAATAAATTATTTAGTCGAACCTTGATGAATCTATTTTCATAGGAAAGTAACGAATCGATCATATGAATAGTATGTTAAGAGATATTTAAGTTTTCGTGAGACAGGGCCAGAACGGTTTCTGGATTCCCTATTCCGACTTTGGAAATTCATTGTAAATTAACTAGAGATAATTAGGAGTCATGCCATATATGTATAGATTCCTATTTGAGTCTAGTTTCTATAGAAACAAACGGCATCAGTATTGAAGCCCTGTACAGGGAGATATCCAATTCGTAACGCACGAAGGTCAGTGTAGTCGATCCCTGCAACAGGGGAGACTTTAACCAATAAACTGTACTAATTGACCTGACCAATAATTCTAGAAAAAAATTTGTAGATGCATATATGAGTCTAGTTTCAGGGAAAAATTATGAAACTGGTTTTCGAGTTTTGAAACTCAAGATATGATTTTTTTAAAGTGACAGTGACGCTGTTAGCCAACTGCCTGGAAAATTTTTAAAATGGACTGTGAAAGTGAATGGTTTAAGCCGTTAACCCCTCGTGTCCGATTCCGGCAGCGGACTCGGGTACGGGGTGTTACAAGAATACTATTGAGAAAGAACTAAATGGAGAATACTATTCCTAGGCTACTCGGTTGAATCTCTCCATTTACCCTTGTTCTGCACTTAGATCTCCTCGTCAAGACTGGATTTGCATCAGTTTTCATGTTAGCTCACCCAAAGAAGGCTCAAGCTGCCACGGCCGCAAGCTTCAAAATAGGGTAAGAGAATGGTGGTCTAACAACAAAAATCCTACCTTCATTCTTCTCACATTATCCTTTTATGTTTTCCTCAACAGTGCATGTGTCATTCCCTCAGGATTCTTCTATCCTTGTTTGTACAGGGTAGTTACATCGGACTGGACAGCTCATGTAATACCCCTTACCCGTACTCATTGCCAGAATAGGGTACGAGGCATTGCCTGAGTTTACAATTTTTTTTATATTCAATATAACCCCTTTATAAATATCTAACCTTCCTTGCAATATTAAATCGAGACCAATCCACATCAACCAAACCAATTCAACATATTTTCAAGATAAATTCATGCATATTTATAAGATAACGTCATCACATACCCAAAACCAGGTTTGTTAACCATACCAATGGCTAACTTTACATTCATTTCACGTTAACATTTACTTTATTAGCTTATACATGCCATTGATTTCCAAAATAAAGTTTCTTTATATACCAAAATCCTGAGGTTGATAGTGTGATGTGTGTTCGATCAAATCCGACCTCTGAGCTCTTAATACTACAAAACAGGGGAAAAAGAAATAGGGTAACCACTTTGTGCTTAGTAAGCTCATGTAACAAGAATTATACTTACCTAATGTTTTCAATACAATGCAATAAATATTCATATATCCATTCAATGCATTATTACCCTAACATGCACAAACTCAACATTCAAGTTAGTACAATAATTTCCATGTGTCAATAATATATATACCATGATTGATGAACTCATCAATACCATGATTTTCATTCCCTTATTATTTTTCCATATTTATCCCGTTGAATTTCTTGAAATTTCGATGGATTTTTCAGAGGTACACTTTTAGTGTACAATTTTCAGGTCCGTCAATTTGTATATATGTGCGCACATTTCCATTTCAGAGAGCACACTCCCGCGAACCTCAATCTTGCAGCGGGATTACCAGTCCAGGCTAAATCCCCTGCAATATAAACTCATAGAGTATTGTCGGGATTACCAGTCCCTGCAACGACAATTACTCTAATGAGCTTGGATCTAAATTACCAGTCCAGACTAAATTCAGACCCTAATTCGGATTACCCGTCCGGGCTAAATACATTTTCCACATATTCTTCGGGAGGACTATATCAAGATAGGATCACCCATCCGGGCTAGATCCTTTTTACCGTCAATTCCTTTTCAGAGATCCATCGAGTTTTCCTTCCATTCAACAGGGATTTCTTCCCCTTTTTATCAAATATATCAATGTTTCATAAATTTTCATATAATGAACATTCAAATCATATTCATATTAAAAACATACATTTCAAGCATTTAAGAATATAATTCAAGTTACATGAACTTACCTTGATACTTGTTCGTGTACAAAAATCTACTAATCCTGAACTTTTTCCTTTCCTCGATCTAGCTTCGTATTTGAATCTTCTAGATCTAAATAAATAAATTTAATTATCAATTTAATACATTTCATGTTCTTATGCAACATTTTCTATAATTTCATTATTATTATTTATAGTTCATTCAAATCTATCTACTTGATTTATAGTCGCTAAATTATTTTTATCTTAAGCTACAGAACTCTAAATTAGGATCCAATAATTTTCCCTGAAACTAGACTTACATATCTTCTTACCATAAAATTTTCATAATTTTTGGTTTAGCCAATAAGTACAGTTTATTCTTTAAATTCACCCATGTTCTGTTGTCTGACAGTTCTAACCCTTCTTCACTAAAAATTAATTATCTCTTTATACAAGATTCGAATGATGTTCTTGTTTATTTTTATTTATTGAAAGTAGACTCATTCAGGATTCTAAACATATAAATTTAATTCCATAATAATTTTTATTCAATTTTTTATGATTTTTCAAAGTCAGAACAGGGGAATCCGAATTCATTCTGACCTTGTCTCACAAAAGTCATTATATCTCATGATTTAAAGATCCATTGCTTACACCGTTTCTTTTATGAGAAACTAGACTTAATAAGATTTAATTTCATATTTTTTTCATCTTCTAATTAAATTTCTAAAATTTATGGTGATTTTTCAAATTTAGTCTACTGCTGTTGTCCAAAACTGTTTTAGTGCAAGCTGTTTATTACCATTTTTCCCCTAGGCTTTTAATAAATGATAATTTCGTCCATACTCAATTAGCCTCTCAATTGAGCTGGATTTTCTCAATTAACACTTTATTCTATCACCTTAAACTAGTTTACAGCCTTTAGGAATCAGAATTTCGGCAATAGACTTTAATTCCAAATATTTTCACAATTAGGTCCTAAAAATCAATTTCTATTGAAATTACCTAATAAAATCATTTTATAAACAAATTAAAGCTTAAATTTCATTCTATTTCATCATAAACTTACATTTCTCAACCATGGTGACTTTCAATTTCATCCATGAAATAAAAAACTAATGAATTTAATAGTAGGACCTAGTTGTAAAAGTCTTAGAAACACAAAAATTACAAGAAAAAGGCAAGGATTAACTCACTTGGTGAAAAAATTATGGAATACCAGCTTAGAGAACCCCACCTATGGCGTTTTGGCTGATAAGAATGAAGAAAAATGAAGAGAAATCTAGATATTTCCTATTTAGTCCTAGCTTTATTTAGTTAATTTTGCAATATTTCAATTTTGCCCTTAATTCATCAATTTTCCTGCTGATTTCATGCCCTTTCCGTCCAGCCCAAATAAATTCTGGGTCTAATTTCCTTTTAAATCCTCTCTCATTAGACACTTAAGCTATTTAATCATCCCATCTACTTTTACACCTTTTACAATTTAGTCATTTTCTTTTAATTAACTACCCAAACATTAAACTTTCCTAATGAAATTTTAATACCACATTACTAACATTTCATAAATATTCGGTTTTATGAGATAGAGGTCCCGATACCTTATTTTACCAAATTTCTTCAATAATTTCTTTTTCTAACTAACCACTAAATCGGTAAAATTTTTCTATCAATATTTTCATACGATTTTCCTATCATATCAATTTTCATGCAAAAATATTGAAATAAATTTCCCTTTAAATCGAATTTATGGTTACGAAACCACTATTCCGATAACCTTGAATTTAAGCCATTACAGCTCACGCATGGTTGGCTCTTATCAAACAGCTGTCAACTACGGTGACAATTCTGGACGCAATCTGGAATTAGCTCATGCAGCGACATTAATGCAATAAGATAGTAAAATTAAGGATAAAATAGGCTAGGATTCATTGAGTTATAAAATGTAATTTACTAAACTGAACATGCTAAAATGTATGCTAAGGGTAACTAAATGGGAACAAATTGACCAATAAGTAAGGAGAAAACATATGTTCTTTCTAGCACAATCACGAATCGTAATACCTTACCATCGTCGTGATGTCACCTCATAGAACCTGCTGACTACTATCGTAGTGTTGCTCTATGGAACCTAATAATCATCGTCATAGTATCGCCCCGAAGGACCAGTCGATATCATTCCATTCTTCATTTAACATTGATGCTCGAACATCGTAGTGTCCCCTATGCAAGGCTTGGAGTTTTGCACATCACAGTTTGTATTTAGCAACACTGTATGGAGGTATAACAAAATCCATTTCCCCCAATCATAACTTCATTTAACTTGTCAAACAATCTCCCTTCCGTACTCTACGTTATGAACATGCAATACATGCATTTTAGTAATATACTATCTACATTGATGTATACTCATCTATGTATCCAATCTTATACATGCTTAGCATTTCACAATAAAAAAAGATCATGCATCAGTACAAGCTCTTGCCAGTTATACAGAAATCCCCAAGAATAGAGAATAGAAACTCACATGAGGTTTCTTGCTTCCCAAGCTTAGCTTTCCATAATGCCAGAGTTTCCATTTCTTTTGTAAGCTAAGCATTATAACCAAAATCATGAGTTAAACTCAAGAATATCAACTTAAAACTAATTTTTTTCAGAAATGTGTAGTACACTTAAAGAGGTTTCTGAAAATCCTTAACTTCATTTTCTTAGTTATACATATATAAAAGGACTAAGAATTATACCAACTTCCGAGATTTTCTACTTTTCCAACTCAATCCTCATGATTACCACTCTATGCAGGGCCTTTCGTAACTATCTCTTCTTCAGAGCAATAAAAGAAGACGATGAAGAAAAAAAAGAAAATGAAGCAAATGCGAAAGGAAACCTCTCCGGGAAGTCATTTCCTAGCTATTTATAACCCTTACTGCTCAGTTATCAACCCTATAGAAACCATCCTTTGATAATCATTTTGTCTCCCACTAAAGAACCAACTGGTTTTAATCCAGTCGAACTAGAAATAGATTTCAACCATGTCCAATTTTGTTTCTAACTTTTCCTATTTTTTAGTAGAGACTGCCAACTTACAGCTTCCTCCAATTTAACCCCTCAATTATTTCTCAATTTCTGGACTGAAAAAACCCGGGTGTGACATGAATATTCTATAAAAGATAGTCTGAGGTGGACTTTCCACATAAAGGTAATCTTTGACGGACTTCCTTTTTTCTGTGACCTTGTTGCTAATACACACTTAGGAATAAAATCTGGAGAGTCATCTTACTTTCTCATAACGTTTGTTGGCTTGTCCGTCACCTCTGGCAGACTCTTAATGGCAGATACATATTTACAACAGTTCTGAATGAAAACCCTTGATTCCACATATATCCATGTGCAAGATGCTATCACATCTTCTCATGCCATTGTGCCTTGGCTAAACCTCTTGTCGAATGCTTGTCAACATTTGCAAACGCACATAACCAATACGTCAGACTTCTCGCCATGCGATTCATACAGTGACTTCCAATTTTATGCCCTAATGGGCTTCCCTCTCTACCGTCTTGGCAGACTTCAATTCATTATAAAGTGTACTATTCAAAATTGGATCATGCCATGGGGTAGCCATGGACTTTTGACTCTGAAGAGTCAATAAACCTCATCCGAGGTGTCACTCTATAGAGCTTATAAACTTTTTCCACGGTGTTACTTTATAGAGCACATGAATAACGGCGAACAATGATTCTCAAGCGGGGATTAAATGAAAACAACCTATCTGTCTACTTGCTTTCAGTTCTATTCCCGTGTCTAAAGCTCTCAACCTATTCTTGCGCAAACCAACCAAGAGAGCTCGTAGATAACCATTTTCAACCAAACCTCCTCAAATTCTCTTTTCACCCTGTCTAATCCTCCATTACGCCCATTTTATTATCTACAACTACACCCTAAAGTAACTCCCTCCGTACTCTGCATTTTATAAACATGCCTTTCACGCATAACGTCACGTTCATTATTATAACATGGTGTATGCCACATATCAATACATCAATATACAGTTCTGTCATACAGATCATACTTACAGGTATTCATGTATTCACACAGCCTTATATATGCATGTCTTTCACATTCACCGTAATCATACACAAGCATAAGACTCAGAGCAGATATATAAACAGAAGATACAAGCTGCACAACATTCATTAAACACTGAAAGGTGGAGTATAAAAACTCACTTGCTATCATATTTCCTTGTTAGCTTAGCTTTTTCAAATGCCAAAGTCTCCTTCATTCTGGCAGCTAAGGACGACAACCCATTCACCAATTAAACTGAAGGTATTTAAACTTATAAACCTAGAATCTAGTATCATACATAAGCTTTTCAAAAGTTTCAAAAATCCTTACTTCTCTTTCTCAAATCCATGAATATAGAAAGATTAAGAAGGTTACCAACTCACCGGATTCTATACTTCTCAGACTCAACCTTATGATCATTCCCCCATGCAGAGCTTTCCTCCACTTTTTCTCAGAGCATCTATAGAAGGTGATGCAGAAGAGAAGAAAATGAAACAAAAATGAGGAGAATCAGTCTTCTAGAATAATCCTCCTTACACATATATGTAACCCTTCACACATGGTTATTAAAGCCCCAAATAGCCATCCATCGATAATCATTCTGCTTCACACTAAGGAACTAGCTGATTCCAACTTAACTGAACTGAAATTGAGACCCAAATAATTACCATCCAGCCACTAAATTTTCAAAGTTTTTTAGTAAAGTCCATCAAACTTACTATCTCGTTCAATTAACTCCCAAATCTATCTTAATCTCGGGTCCTTAATGGAAACTGAGTGTGACAACTCTCCACCCTTAAAGAAAGTTTTGTCCTTGAAATTCCTTCTCAACTATATCTAGAAGCGGACGCCGTGTAATACTCTTCCGTGCAATATCCTCACTATATCATTGAGGTAATCCCCTCTCAATTTTCTCGATTCTTTAGCGTTGTTTTCTCTTCTTGGATATTCAATTGGTGCCAGAGTATGTACATTGACTTAACTAGTGGAAACACTGGAAATAGACTTTAGGGCTTCTTAAAGATGTGCTTGAAAAAATGATTCTTTTGACAATTAGGCCTTCTGCACTTGAATTGAAACCTTTATCTGAAGGTTTGAAGTATGGGTATTTGAAAGTACACAACACCTTACTTGTTATCTCTGCCAATTTAGGGGCAGAAAGAGAAGTTGCACTCCTTCATGTGTTGAAAGCACATAAAAAGGTGATTGGGTGGACGATTGATGATATTAAGGGTATAAGCTCATCATTTTACCAAATAAAATTTTCTTAAAAGAGGGAAAAAAAGCCTGTTGTAGATGCACAGTGGTGCCTCAACCTGACAATGAAAGAAGTTGTGAAGAAGGAGCTCACGAAGTTGTAACACCCCTAACCCGTAACCGTGGCCGGAATAGGTTAAGAGGCATTACCAGACCTGTAACTCAATTCAAAACATTCATTTAACAAATTTCATCTCATTTCAGTAACCATCATTTATTCACATTCAAAATATACTTAAATCAATCATATAAAGTCTTAAACATGAATTTGGGACTAAATTGATAACATATAAAAATTTTAGAAACTAAGGAAATTTTCATCTTTTCAAGTGACACACGCCCGTGTGAAAAGGCCATGGTGCCTCACACGGCATTAGACACGCCTGTGTGTCTAAACCATGGCAAAACAGGGCATACATACTGACTTGTCCACATGGCCACAAGAAACGCCCGTGTGCCAAGCCGTGTGAAGATTAGGGAGGTTACTGACTTGGGTCACACGGCTGACCACACGCTCGTATGCCAACCCGTGTGCTACACACGACCGATAGATACGCCCGTGTGTCTAGGCCATGTTAAAACTGTAAGATATATTGAGTTTAATTCATAGGGTCCCTCGGGGACACACTGCTGTGTAACATGACCTTTTGTCGCACACGGTTAAGACACACGCCATGTCCCTGCCCGTGTGGAAAAAAATAGGCCATTTGAAAAGCCAAATTTGCCACCCTAAAACAGAAACATTTACATTCATAATTGACCACATTAAAGAAATTTAATTGAAAACCAAATTAACCAATTCAATACACATTATAAGCTATATCCAAACTTACCATTTACAAATCCAAATACCTATATAACCACATATACAACTCATTCATCTAACATCTATATATATAAAGATTTCTTTGCATAGTTTCATTCAAATATTATCATACCAAAACATACCATCATTAAGTACATATATGCAATTCAAATATGATACATATACAAATTCATTCTCAAACTATAATACCAAAACATAACTATTACCATCAAACTAGCCTAAAAATGCCATATTTACATAAGTTCATAAGTTCAAAATACCAATCGAAAATTGGATAGTGTGATGTGCAACTTTGAATTGTCTGAAACAAGCGAGCTAATGAACCCTATAAGAAATAGAAAATGAAACAGAGTAAGCTTATAGCTTAGTAAGCCCGTATAGTTTAGAATTAAACTTACCAAATAAATATAATCAAAACAATAATAAAATGCCAACAATTCACTTTAACCATCACCTAATCACACATAATCATCACATGTTAGTCATTTAACTAATACATAAACTATTTACTAAAATAATACTTCATATCTTTCCAAACTCATACATCATATATAACTTTAGTAACATTTATAAACCGTAATTTGTCCGTATAACATTATTTAGGCCCGTTGAACCTATTAGAACTGAACGCGATTTTCGTGACAGGTAAGTTTTATATATTTATAATTAATCGCTCTTGAAACTAACTATTATCACGATGAAGGCAAGTTTACCTATTGAACAGTAGAATAGTTTTAGCAAGACCGTATTGTCGAACCCAAAGGAACTAAAAGTACTAGTAATGACTATATTTTTATTATCTAGCCTAAGAATAAGGGGGTTTTGTTTTAACTAATTATCTAAACTAAAAATTCACGAAAAATAGAATTGGGGAATTACTTGTGGAAAAACGATTGAATTAAGACTATACCTAAGGAAGAATCCACCTAGACTTCACTTGTTATTCTGACTCCGAATCGGATGATTTGTTCATTTAACTTGTTCCATAGAGATCCCTAAGTTATGTTATTATCCCTATTCAAGACTAATAACGTCTAATCCCTAGATTGAAAAATTGAGACTTTTCTCTAATTAACACACTAGGGTTGCATTAAATCGATCTATGGATCCCCTTATTAGGTTTCACCCTAATTCGGCAAAATCTTGTCACCCTATCTCTAGGCACGCAATCAAATCCGCTTAATTATGTCAAATGTACTCTTAGACAGGGTCTATTCCTCCTCTGAATAAGAGCTTATCTTGAATCAGTATCCTGGGATATCAAAACAAGAATTAAGAACACATAATTAAGAACAAGTTAAATATTTATCATACAATTCAAAAAATAGTAACAAGATTCGTCTTAGGTTTCATTCCCCTTAGGTATTGAGGTGATTTAGTTCATAACGAAAAAGGAAAAGATCTCAGAAGAATAATGAATACAAAACGTAAAGAAAACCCAAAACTCCTGAAGGGAAATTGAGGGGAGATCTTCAATCTTGATGGTGAATCCAGCTTCTGAGATGGATTAATCGGCTTCCCTTGAGTTGTTCCCTGCCTCCTTTTCTCTCTGTGTCTCCTTTTCCTTTTCCTTTAGGGTGTATTTATAGGCTTTAGAATGCCTAAAAGCCCTCAAAATTAGCCTTTTCTGAATTGGACTCAACTTGGGCTTGGCATGGACACGCTCGTGTGACACACCTATGTACGATTACTTCAGGCCGTGCACGAGCCTGTTAGAATAGAACGGGCGTGTGTTCTACCCGTGTGAGTCGTGCTTCAATTCTGCCAAATTGACACGGCCGTGTGGCCCGCCCGTATGAGGAAGTCCAGGTAGTGTTGATTTCGTACTTTGGCCCATGTTTTCCGTTTTTGGCCCGTTTCTCATTCCTTTTGCTCTCCTATGCTCACCTAAGTATAAAACATGAAATTATGGCATTAGGAGCATCGAATTATCCAATTCTAAGGAAAAATCATCCATAAAATGTGTTAAGCATGAGATAAAAATATGTATAAATTACGGTTTACCAAGAACTTCAAAGGATAATCGAGTGAACAATGTCAGTACTCCGTTAATTCATCATTATACATGCTCTTTGGAGTCATGGTCGGTAAACTCTTATTGAGCTGATAAACAGTAAGCTCTATTGAGCTGAAAATGGTAAGCTCTATTGAGCTGAACAGTAAGCTCTTTCGAGCTGAATCAGTAAGCTACAATGAGCTGAAATAGTAAGCTCTTACGAGCTATGGTGAGTCCGCAACAAATGCAGAAGCTCGACCATTGCGGTAATTCCAGTAACATGTCACTCGTATCTAATGAATTTAAATAGTTCAAAGGGGCTCACAATATAACAATAAGGCATTTATACTTCAAATATCTCAATTATACACATTCTTTTCAATAATCACAAGTATAGAAAATTTCAATTCTAATTATACAAACTTACCTCGTATTTGCTCATATAACCGTTGTCTACTCGTCTATCTTTCGTTTCCCCAGATCTAATTTCGGTATTTGCTTATCTTGATCTATATGATATCAAATTAACTTATTCAAACTTTCATTGAATTCAATTTAGCCTAAAACATTCATTTTGGCTAAATTATAATTTTACCTCTAAACTTTTGACTACTTTGCAATTTAGTCCTTAACACATAAAAATGCAAAATTGCACAATTAAACCCTAACCCAAGGTAGCCAAATTTCAATGGGATTCTTATTAACTCATATTTTCATTTTATTCACATTTTCAACCACAACATTTCTATCTTTCACAATTTAATCCCTAATTCTCATTTTTGTCAAAAATCACTTTAAAAACTTGTATAACTATTAACAACCATCAATAATCTAACAAGAAACTTCAAAATACTCAAGTATTCAACAATGGTATATCTTAAAATCTATAACAGTTTCAAAAACGAAGGTACGTGCTAGCTAGATTAAGCTGCAACGAGCTCAAAAATGTAAAAATCATTGAAAACGGATAAAAAATCGTACCTTAATTGCTCACTCAAGCTTGGCCGAATGTATGAAGTAAAAATGGTGTTTATTCACCCTAATTTTCGGCAAGAAGATGAATGGAATGAAAATTTTGGTTTTGTTTTATTAATTATTAACTTAATAACTAAAGTACTAATATAACCTTATGATAATTCATCCATATATCATGTAATTCATGGGCATGAATTTCCACTAACATTAACAAGGGTATATTATCAACTTAAGGACTTCTAATATTAATTTCATAGCCATTTGAGTCATTTAACTAATAGATTTCATACTTTACGCATTACTTGATTTAGTCCTTTTTACCAAATTAAGCATTTAAAGAATAAAATTTCTTTACGAAACTTTCACATAATTAATCTATCATGCTGTAAACCTTATTAAAATAATAAAATAAATATTTTGACTTTGGATTTGTGGTCTCGAAACCACTATTTTGATTTGACCTAAAAGTGATTTTCGTCCCCGAAAATCTTACCGGTAAAGAGGTTAGGGTACTGTGTTCGTATAACTTCCTCAAGTTCCCACGTAGCGTCCTCAATTCTGTGTTTACGCCAAAGAACCTTCACAAGAGCTATACGTTTATTCCTCAATTCTTTAATCTCCCGAGCCAGAATCCTGATCAGTTTTTCGTTATACGATAAATCAGATTGTATCTCTACATCAACGGGAAAGATCACATGTGACGGATTCGATCTGTATCGACGTAGCATCGAAACATGAAAAACATTATGTATCTTTTCTAGCTCAAATGGTAACGTAGTTGATATGCTACAGGCCCTATTCTTTCAATAATTTCATATGGCCTGATGAATTACAGACTTAATTTTCCTTTACGGCCGAAACAAAAAATTTTCTTCCACAGTGGCACTTTCAGAAATACTCAATCTCTGACCTGAAATTCTATTTCTTTATGTTTCAAATCTGCATAGGATTTTTGTCAATTTGAAGCTGCTTTTAAATTGTCGCGAATTACTTTCACTTTTTTTTCAACCTCTTTGATCAATTCAACCCTGTGAATCTTTTTCTCACTCAATTCAGTCCAATATTATGGTGTTCGACACTTGCGACCATATAAAGTTTCGTACGGTGCTATCTTTATACTCGTTTGGAAACTGTTGTTATAAGCAAATTCAATCAGAGGCAAGTATTTCTCCCAGCTACCATCAAACTCGAGAATGCAACATCGTAACATATCCTCAAGTATTTGTATAACTCTTTCAGACTAACCATCTGTCTAGGGATGAAAGGCTGTGCTAAAATTCAATTTCATTCCAAGAGCTTCTTGTAATTTCTTCCAAAATCTTGATGTAAATCTCTGGTCTCTATCGGAGATAATAGACAGTGGTACACCATGTAATCGCACAATTTTAGACAAGTACAATTCAGCTAATCTATCCAGAGAATAATCCGTACGTACCGGTATGAAATGAGCAGATTTTGTTAATAAATCAACTACAACCTAGATAGCATCTTTCTTTTTCAGAGTTAGGGGCAGTCCTGATACGAAATCTATAGTAACTCTATCCCATTTCCACTCAGGAATCAATACAGGCTGCAGTAAACTGGATGGTACTTGCTGTTCAGCTTTTACCTGCTGACAAATCAAACATTTCGATTCAAACTCTGATATATCCTATTTCATTCCTGACCACCAATACTACTGTTTCAAATTATTATACATCTTGGTACAATTCGGATGAAAAGAAAAGCGACTATTGTATGCTTCATGTAGAATTTTTTGAATAAGCTCTGTATTTTTTGGTACACAAATCCTATTTCGAAATATTAAACAATCATCAGTTCCAATATGAAATTCTGAATCAGAATTAGAATCACATTGAATTCGTTTAGCTTGCAAATCACTGTCATTTTTTTGAGCTTCAAAGATTTGTTGCAGAAATAGCAGTTTAACTTTCAATTCAGCTAAAATAGACCCATCATCACATATCATCAACTGGGTATTCATTACTCATAACGCAAACAATGATTTTTAGATCAAGGCATCAGCAACTACATTAGCTTTTCCCGGGTGATAATCTATTACAAAATCATAATCTTTCAATAACTCTAGCATCTTCGTTGACGCAAATTCAAATCCTTCTGTGTCATCAGATATTTCAAGCTTTTGTGATCCGTATAAATATGACAATTCTCGCCATATAATAGTGTCGCCAAATCTGCAATGCAAATACAATCGCAGCCAACTCTAAGTCATGCGTCGGATAGTTCTTTTTATGTGATTTCAACTGTTGGGGAGTATAAGCAATAACTTTTTCATCTTGCATCAAAACACACCCCAGTCCGTTTAATTACGCATCACCATAAATCATGAACTCTTTACCCGATTCAGGTTAAACCAAAACTAGTGCCTCTGTTAATAGTACTTTCAACTGTTCAAAGCTCCGTTGACATTTTTCTGACTATTCAAACTTCAAATCTTTTTGTAGTAGTCGGGTCATCGGTTCGTAATCATTGAGAATCATTTTACAAATCTTCGGTAATAGCCCACTAAGCCCAAAAAACTATGAACTTCAAACACATTTCTTGGAGGTTTCCAATCAACTATAGTAGAAATCTTGTTCAGATCAACTCTAATACCATCGGCTGAAACAATATGCCCCCAAAATCCAACCTCTTTAAGCCAGAACTCACATTCAAATAATTGCTTATCACGTAGAGTTTGTAACACAATGCTCAAGTGATCGGTATGCTTCCAATTCATCTCGTGAATAGATCAGAATATCATCAATGAATACCACAACAAATCTATCTAAATACGGTCTGAATATACATCAAGTCCATAAAAATGGTAGGAGCATTAGTTAAATCGAAAGGCATAACAAGGAATTCATAATGGCCATACCTTGTTCTCAAAGCGGTTTTCGGTACATTCGAGTCTTTAACTCGCAACTGATAGTAACCCGATCTCATATCAATCTTCGAAAATACTGTAGCCCTTTTCAACTGATCAAATATGTCATCAATCGACGGTAGAGGGTATTTGTTCTTTATTGTCACTTTATTTAATTGTTTATAGTCGATGCACATGTGTATCGTGCCATCTTTCTTTTTTACAAACAATACAGGTCCACCCCAAGGAGAATAACTCGGTTGTACAAAACCTCTATCTATCAATTCTTGCAACTGAGCCTTCAACTCTTTTAATTCTATTGGAGCCATTCTGTATCGAGCTATCGATATCGGAGTTGTTCCCAGTATTAACTCAATACCAAATTTGACTTCTCTAATCGGAGGCAACCCCAGTAATTATTCTGGAAATACATCCAAAAACTCATAAACAACAGGTACGGATTCAATCTTTGATTCTGACACTTTCTTATCCAAAACGTATGCAAGATATGCATCATATCCCTTTTTCAAACATTTCTGAGCTAACATAGATGATATCACAATAGGTAATTCATTTGAATAATTAGACTCAATCTGAAGAATCTCACCGTTTTGACATTTCAATTCGATAGCCTTCTATCTATAGTTCACAACTGTAATGTGCATAGTCAGCCAGTCCATACCCAGAATCACATCAAACTCATTGAATGGTGAAAGCATGAAGTCAGCCCAAAAACAGTAACCGTGATCATCAGATGACAATTCTTACAAATTTTATCAACTAAAACAAACTTGCCTAAGGGGTTTGATACTTTAATTACAAATTCTGTAGAATCGAATCTCATAGTCGAATCTCGCGTAGCACCACAATTACCACTAACATTTTCGGTGTTTCGGGCGGTCTCCCTCTAGCAGTCGTGTTACTTGTTTTTGCTGGTTGTTCTCTTTCAGGTGTGAACTTTTTTGGACAATCACAGAGAAAATGATCAAAAGATCCACATTTGAAGAAGGCTCCACTCACTAATCTGCATTCACCGTGATGTCACTTATTGCAATGTTTACGTTCAGATCCAGCATTTTTAACACTTCCTGTAACACCCCTAACCCGTAACCGACATCGGATTAGGGCTACAAGGCATTACCAGACAAACAAAGCATTTCAGACCAATTCAGAATAACAGATATCATATAACATCATTTCATAAGCAATCATCTCCTAAGATGGTCTACGAGACCCAAAATGTACTTTTAAGAGACATTCGGGACTAAACCGAACACTTTCATAAAGTTCAGAACTTTTTAAAAATTTTCAATTCCATAGAGGTCACACGCCCGTGTGACCAGGCAGTGTGCCCCACACGAGCATAAGACACGCTCATGTGAACCAGCCGTGCCAAAATAGAGCTTATATATTAACTTATTCCCATGGCCACGTCCGTGTGCCACGGCCGTGTGATTGTTGGCTAGCTACTGACTTAAGCCCACGGCCAATAAACACGCCCGTGTGCTATGGTCGTGTGGCACAATGCAGGCTTGGTTTAAGCCAATTTGCCACCCCTTTATGGGTTATTCCTACAAGCCAAATTAAACATCATTCGTACAAAATATTCAGCCAATTTCATGCTCAAAACATGCTTCATTACATCTATTTCATGATCATTGAAAACTCATTCAAACCATAGCAAAACTTAACGCAAACATACCATTTGATAGCCAACTTTCATTGCATAACCTATATTTAGAATTAAAAACTTAATACATAAACCTTCTTGCCTATACATGCCATACTTTAAAATATTTACACCTTCAAAAGTACCAAAATGAGATCGATAGTGTGGTGACAATCCTCGACTATCCCCGAGCCTTCAGTAGCTATGATAACTGTAAAACAAACAGTAAACACACAGAGTAAGCTACAAAGAGCTTAGTAAGCCAAATACAATTGGTCTAATTGCTAAAGCATATAAATACAATTCACACATATAGATTCATAACCATTTCATAGAATAATTCATAATCTTAACCATGCTTCTTTGTTTGCATATATGTCATGCTTCATTTCCATACATTTTTCATAGAGACAGAGTTTTTAATATTCAAAAATTTAGAGACAGAGTTTTTAATATTCAAAAATTTAGTATGATACAAAGGTACCTGCATAGGTTATACATTTCATATACTCAATCTCAGTTTTCGTACATTATCATCAGATGGGTCAGAAACGATATAGATGCTCACAAACAAGTACAACGCGGATGTCCTAAACGTGGTCTTACATGTAATTCAATATCGATGCCTCTGTCCCAGACAGGGTTTTACACAAAATTAGATACGATGCCGATGTCCCAGACATGGTCTTATACGTAAATCTCAATCGAGGCTTGTGTCTCAGACACGGTCTTACACGATGTCTCAGACAGATGTCAACTTTTCTTAGAAACATACAGAGATTTTCAGATACTAGCATATTATCTTACTTTACTCCAAATATATTCATCCGGCACTCAAGGCCATCCAATACATATTACAGTTTATATGAGCAGAATTTATTTCAATTAACACGTAATTGTAATTTGACTTATCTCGGATGGATTTCGGATAAAACGAGTCGACTATTCAACTATTTTGGACTTCTCCCCATCTAAGTTTGATTTTCTTTGTTCTTGATCTAATACAATACAAATTCAATCATTCATTTCATTCAATTTAATCCATATACACATATTTAGGGCACTTTACATTTTAGCCCTTACATTTTCACACTTTGACAATTTAGTCCATTTTTCATAAAATCACCAATATGCAAAATTACTCTGCAACAAGGGCTAGCCAAATTTTCATGGCTTCTATATAAGCCCATACAACATGTTCAATTTACAATTTCATCCTTCTAAACCTCATTTTCAAAATTTAACCCAAATAGCTCAATTTCATCAAAAACTCAAAGACAACTTATGAACCATATACCAAGCCTTTATAATTCATTCAAAAACATCACAAAACTCATGATATCAACAATGGTATTTCATGAAATCTTTAACAAAAACAGAAATTCAGACATGGGTTTTGAAGAACACGAAGCAACGATCACAGAACGTAGAAATCATCAAAAGCGGACCAAAGTACATACCTTAATCAACCAAATCAATGGCTGAACCCTAGGATGGTCTTCTTCTTTCTATTTCTTTGTATTTTCGGCAATAAATGCATGAAATGGCTTCATTTTCATGTTTATTTTCATTTAATAACTTTAATAATAATTTTCACTTTTTGCCCTTAGCATATATCATCAAATTCTCAACCACTAATGTCCATCATTGTCTACCATTAATATAAATGGTAAATTTTACATGCAAGGACCTTTATTTTAAAAGCCAAGCCAATTAGGTGCTTTAACATTTAGCACTAAACTTTTATACTTTACGCGATTTAATCCTTTGTCATAATTAAGCACAGAAAAGGACAAATTAAATCACAGAAATTTCACAGACATAAATTCACATATCACAGACACATAAAATAATATTAAAATATTCTTTAGACTCGGATTTATGGTCCCAAAACAACTATTCTGACTAGGGTCAAAACTGGACTGTTACACTTCCCACAGATGTCGCTTGAGGTTTTGAACTTGATTGTCTGACATTTCTATCTCTGATAGAAATTCCCTTAGAGGCTGTAGAACGAGGATGATATTCTCTAAATTTCTTTGATGTTAACTGATGTGATTTGCCCGTAAATCTTTTTCTATATTCTCTAGCCTCAAAATCGGCCTTTCTTTTCTCTTTACAAAGTTCTTCGGCTTTACAGGCTCGGTCAAACAGAACAACAAACTCTTTAAGCTCAAAAATTCCAACCAACACTCTAATTCCTTCATTCAATCCATCCTCAAATATTTTACACATTATAGCTTCAGAAGAAACACATTCACGAGCATATTTGCTGAGTCGTACAAACTCTCGTTCATATTCTGTAACTAATATACGACCCTGCTTCAATTCAAGAAATTCTTTTCTTTTTTGATCAATGAACCTTTGGCTAATATATTTATTTCTAAATTCAACTTGAAAGAAATCCCAAGTGACTTGCTCTGGCGGAACTATGGATATCAAGGTATTCCACCACTGATATGCAGTATCTCTCAACAATGATACAACACGCCCGTGTGTCTAAGCCATGGCAAAACAGGGCATACATACTGACTTGTCCACACAGCCACAAGACACGTCCATGTGCCAGGCTGTGTGAAAATTAGGGAGGCTACTGACTTGGGTCACAGGCCGACCACACGCCCGTATGGCAACCCGTATGCCACACACGAACTATAGACATGCCCGTGTGTCTAGGCCATGTTAAAACTGTAGGGTATACTGACTTTAATTCGTAGGGTACCCTAGGGGACACATGACCGTGTTACATGACCTTGTGTTGTACACGGCTGAAACACACGCCCTGTTCTTGCCCGTGTGGACAAAAACAGGCCATTTGAAAAGCCAAATTTGCTACCCTAAAACATAAGCATTTACAGTAATAATTGGCCACATTCAAGAAACTTAGTTGACAACCAAATTAACCAATTCAATACACATTTTAAGCTATATCCAAACTTACCATTTACAAATCCAAATACCTATATAACCACATATGCAGCTCATTCATCTAACATCTATATATATCAAGATTTCTTTGCATAATTTCATTCAAATATTATCATACCAAAACAAACCATCATTAAGTACATATATGCAATTCAAATATGATACCAAAATAAGCCAATTCACATGGCTTAACTTATATACAAATTCATTCTCAAACTATAATTCCAAAACATAACTATTACCATCAAACTAGCCTATACATGCCATATTTACATAAGTTCATAAGCTCAAAATACCAAATGGAAATTGGATAGTGTGACGTGCAACTCCGACTTGTCTGAAATGAGCAAGCTAACGAACCTTATAAGATATAGAAAACGAAACTGAGTAAGCTTATAGCTTAGTAAGCCCGTATAATTTAGAATTAAACTTACCAATTAAATATAATCAAAGCAATAATAAAATGCAACAATTGTAACACCCCTTACTCGAGTCCGAGGCTGGGACTGGGCACAAGGCATTACCTAACTTAATCACATGCATACAATCATTTTCGAGTTACTAAGACTTGGTCAAATTTAAAACTTTTTCTAACCTTTTTTAAAACTCCTGAATTTGGGCCTACGAGGCCTCAAACTCTCATTGGAAACCATGTGGAACCAACTCGAGTCCTTAAACCGACTTAATAAAAATGACCCTTAAAACATGGCACACGCCAGTGTGGAAGGGTAACATGCCCGTGTGTTCATTGTAACACGACCGTGCTGATGGCCTGTAACACCCCTAACCTATAACTGACATTAGATTAGGGTTATGAGGCATTACCAGACAGACAAAACATTTCAGACCAATTCAGAATTACAGATATTATTGAACATCATTTCATAAGCAATTGTCTCTTAAGATGGTCTACAAGACCTAAAACACAAGTTTAAGGAAATGTCGTAAAGAAACCAAACCTATTCAGAATTTTTAGAACTTAACCAAATCTGTATCACCCCTATCCCGTAACCGTCTCCGGAATAGGACAAGGCGTTACCGGAAATCAGAAAACATATCTTAACAGTAAAATTTTGAACATTCTCTTGAAATAAAGATTTTTTTTTATATAAATGCTAGACACAACCAGTGATTGAATTTCTAACTTATAAAATTAAACATCCAAAAGATGCCCTATTCGCATGGCTTAAATACGTTAACCAAAATATCCTTCCACTATTAGTCTATTCTATACATGCCTTAAACCTTAATGATATACAAACTTTATCTACTCACATGATAACTCGATAGTGTGATGAAATATCCTCGACTTCCAACCCAAGCAATTTCTCCAAGCCCTATAGACATAGGAAAACACACGAATAAGCTTTGAAAGCTTAGTAAGCCTTAAGCAAATAAATCATTTCAATGATTATGAAAATTCCATATCACTAATCCGAATTGAAAAATAATCTCAATTGCATATACATTCATAGTACTCTTAAGTTCATATAACCTTATTAAATAGCTTCACTTATTTATATTTACAAATAACTTATGACTATGATTTTAAATTGTGTGATAACTGTCAATTCATTCGTATGAACAAAACTTGCACATATCCAATACATACCAACCAAAACATGTCATATTTTTCCATGTTTGATTCATGGAACCACAAGGTCACATGTCAAGCACATATAGCATATATTTATCTGTTATTTATCATGTCTCATTTTCACATGGACTACATACATCTGACCAAGTTTATTCAATGTTCACAACATAATCACATAATCACTACAAACTTTCTTGCTGAGCAGCAGTCACTAAATTATTTATAACTGGAGCTACAGAACTCCAAATCATGTGCTGTTAATTTTCCCTGAAAATAGACTCATATATATTATATCTCTAAAATTTTCAGAATTTTTGGTTTGACCAATCAATACCAGATTTTTCTTAAATTTTCCCCTGTTTCACTATTTGACTATTTTGACCATTCTTCACTATAAATCAGATTTCTCATTGTACAGAATTCAAAATAAGTTCTCGTTTATTTCATTTGAAACTAGACTCATTAAGGAGTCTAAAAATTTAAATTTTATCTTATAATCATCATTGTACAATTTACAATGATTTTCTAAAAACAGAACAGGGGATTTCGAAGTCATTTTGACTCTATGTCACGCCACTTCAAATATCTCATTATCTACAATTCTTTTGCTTACACGGTTCTTTTATAAGAAAATAGACTCATTAAGCTTTAATTACATAATTTATTCAGCTTCTAATTCAGTTTCCACAATTTATGGTGATTTTCCAAAATCACACTACTATTGCTGTCCCAAGAAGATTTATTACAAATTTGCTCTTTCACACATTCCTTGCATTCAAATTATTTAAACATGTATATCATGTCATTCAAGATCGAACTCATATAAAATAGGCATTAAAATGCTTCACTATCAACTTTAGTTCAATTGAAATGAATAAAATACAATATCATATTCACATTTAATTTTCCATGATCGTAATCACCTAAAAATAAAATCATATACTTCCACAAACCTTTCCACAAGGACCAAGTGTTTATATTTGAATATAAACATAGAATCACTTCACATAACTGCACACATTTACCGAATGTATCACGATCACATTTATAGTCATAACACTTATTCACAGATGCATCACTTTATACATTTATAATTTAATTCAAATCAAAATCGCATACGAGTACATGATACATACCTAGCCAACTTACTATGTAATACACTTTCAATTTGTCATCTTATGTAGGATCTTGTAATTGTATAGTTTTATCAAATTCATCGGCACTTGGCCTGCTAGGTATAAAACCCAAAATTATATTACCAGCACAAAGCCTGCGGGACTTTAGCCGGGATACATTTCCTGCACGAAGCCTACGGGACTTTAGCCGGATACATTTCAAAGACGAAGCTCGGGACTTTAGCCGGATACATTTCAAAGACGAAGCTCATGGACTTTAGCCCGGATACATTTCAGATCTTGCATATTTTTTTCACATGTTAACACATTTCACATAACATATCACATTAGTAATTCAATTGCTTCATTCGAATATAAGCACAAAATGTACACCTACCCTTTAACTTTTGGTTCAATAATCATACATAAAGAACACATAATCTTTTCACTATCCCAGTTTCACTTTTAATAACCATTTGGCTATATGCCATATTCACAAATTATTTCACACACAACCTCGATCAAGTAGGAACAATAGTCACAATTCATCAATTATACAAATATCCCATTCTTTGACTTTGTTTCATAATAGCTATTCGGTCACCACATATATACCATTCAATTCACATTCGACTTCATACAAACAAGTACAGTAAAATTGTACACACATATTACACATTTTCACATCATTACTTAATAGTCATTCGGCCACATTATATACATAAATTATCCATTTCATATTCGGCTTTATAGCCTAAATTCAATATACTTATTGCAAATCGAACTTGTAAAGGTCAAATAATTTCTTATCATATTATATAATCTTAAGCGCGCAGCAAATCAAATTTAATTACTTAAGGACTTACCTTGAATGTCATTGCACAATTACGGATTGATTAATCAACTACTTTTGCTTTCCCCTTTCCGAATTTAGCTCCTTTTCTCTTGAGCTTAATTCAAACAAACAAATAAACATTTATTCACCTTAATCCATCTTTGATACGTAAAGATAAACTCGCACACTTAGTGCTCATTAACCGATCTCGTACACTTAGTACTCGGTATAAATTCAGTTTGCACACTTGTGCCAAATGATCAATTTTTTTACACTTAGTACTCATTACCAGTTTCACTTCGCACACTTAGTGCTCATCTCAAGCTTACTACCATTTTGAATATATATACACATACTTATACCACAATCGGCTAGATCAAATAAATATATATATATATATATATATATATATTCACCTTCGGTAATATCAAACCATACATATGTATTCACTTTTGATTATACCAAACTATACATATATAATTATGTACTTCCATTGAATTCATGAATTACATTATAATGAAATTCAATCAACTCAATTGCTTAAAACTTACCTCGATTATCGACAGATTAAGTTTCTCGGCTATTCAATTAATTTCGCTTTTCTCTTTTCCGTTTCCTATCTCCTCGTTTCTTGATCTAATTAAAATTTCAATTTCAACTCATTCAATTTAATTTATAAACAAATCAATTCTTAATGCATAATTAATAAGTTTACTTATTCGCTCCTCATGGTATTCAACATTTGCTAAATAGTCTAAAGTATTTAATAATTAAAATACATCAATTCTTTATTTCAATGTACCATAATCGAATGCTTCATATGCCTATATGAATCCTTACATATCTTCATTTCACAATTAACTTCCCATTTAACAATTTATTTCATTTTCATACCATAAACACAAAATCACCTAACATCTAAATTTAAACCTCAATAATCAAACACCAACTCTTATTTTCTAACACATTCAACAAAGAACTAAAGCATTTCTTCATATCAACCTCATGACCGAACATTCAATGTTCAACAATTAGGAAAATAAATTCATGGGTTATGATCAAAAGACAACTAACATCTCAAAAATGCAACCAATTTCAAATTAAAGCTAAACACATACCTAAATTTTGAATCAAGGAAGGCCGAATGTCTTGTTTCTTTTCTATTTTCTTCTTCTTTTTATTTCGACAAGAACAAGGCAAGTGGTTTTCTTTTATTCCTTTATTTTTATTACTTTCATTTCATATAATATAATAATACTAATAGGTAAAATGCATATATTCATTATATAAAACTAATAACAATAACAAGTGCCGTCCACTACACTTGGAAATGGCAAAATTTCCTATGAAATCCCTCCACTAATAATAGTCCTCATAATTTGGTTATCACCAAATAACTCATTAAGTTTTAATATTATGCATTTAGACCCTATTCAATAAGTCGGCATTCAAATGATGCAAATTTTAAAATAAAATTTCATGCCAACCAAATTCATGCATTCAAAACATAGATAAATAATAAATAAATAATAACTTTTTTTTACTCGGATTCGTGGTCCCAAAACCACCGTTCTGACTAAGGTAAAAATCGGGCTGTCACAAAATCTTCCAAAACTGTTAAAGTCACATGCCCGTGTGACTAGGTCGTGTGGCACACACGGGCATTAGACACGCCCATGTGACCCAGCCGTGCCAAAAATAGGTCCAATACTGACTTTTTCACACGACCAATAGACACAGTCGTGTGGTACTTAGCTAGCTATTGACTTAAGCCCACGGCCATAAGGCACGCCCGTGTCACCTAACCGTGTGGCACAATGTAGGCTTGGTTTAAGCCAATTTTCCACTTCTCTAAGGGCCAATCCTTCAAGCAATAATATACAACATTCATACCAAAATTTTCAACCAATTCTATTCTTAAAACATGCTTAAAGATGACAAAAACACATTAGAACATAGCACATTACAAACATACACCAAAACTATGCACAAACTTATCATTTATTAGCCAATTCTCATGGCATAACATATATACATATCAAGCTTACTTACTTAAACATTCTAGCCTATACATGCCATACAAAAAAAAATATTTACACTTTCAAAACTACCAAAATGATTTCGATAGTGTGGTGGCGATCCTCGACTATCCCGAGCCTTCAGTAGCTACGATAACTAATTGATGCTTGCAAATGCCGAAACCCTAAGGCTCTTTTTCTTTTTATTTTTCTTGGTATTTTCGGCAAGAACACATGGGAAAAATGGCTAATTTCATGCATTTTGTTTACTTTAATTAACATAAAATACTAAACACCAAATTTGCCCCATTTATTAAGCCATTAATAAATCATTATAATAAGGCCATAATAGTCCACTCATGTTTCCAATGGTTAAATAAAAACTTAAGGACCTTTACTATAGAAAGCCAAGCCAAATAGGCACTTTAACAATTAGCATGCAACTTTTGCGTTTTACGCGATTAAGTCCTTATTCATAATTAAGCACAGAAACAGACAAATTAAATCACAGAAATTTCGCAGATATAAATTCACATATCACAGACATAGAAAATAATATTAAAATCTTTTTTAAACTCGAATTTGTGGTCCTGAAACCACTATTTTGACTAAGGTCTAAACGAGACTGTTACAATTCTCCCCCCTTAGGGATTTTCGTCCCCAAAAATCTTAAAGTTAAGCAGATTCGAATATTGCTGTTTCATTACATCTTCAGGCTCCCATGTAGCCTCTTCTACTCTGTGTCTATGCCACAACACTTTGACTAATGGAATTCTCTTATTACGTAATTCTTTGATCTTATGAGACAGAATACGAATCGGCTTTTCTTCATAAGTCATATCAGAATGGATTTCAATATTAGACGGAGAAATTACATGCGAAGGATCAGATCTGTATCGTTGAAGCATTGATACGTGAAACACGTTATGTATCTTTTCCAACTCAGATGGTAGCCTCAATCTATAAGCAACCCGCCCAACTCACTCAGTGATTTCATATGGTCCAATGAACCTTGAACTCAACTTCCCCTTTTTACCAAATTGGAACAGTTTCTTACATGGAGATACTTTCAGAAACACTTTATCACCGATCTCAAATTCAATATCTTTTCGTTTTAAATCTGCATGCGATTTTTGATGATCAGAGGCAGCCTTCAGACTATCTTGTATTATTTCCACTTTCTGTTCTGTTTCTTTTATCAGGTCAATACCGTAAATCTTATTCTCACTAAGTTCAGACCAGTATAACGAAGTTCTACACTTTCTACCATATAAGGCTTCGTACGGTGCCAGTTTGATGCTCGATTGAAAGCTATTATTATAAGCAAATTCAATCAAAGGTAGATATTGTTCCCACGTAAACTCAAGAATGCAACATCTCAATATATCCTCAAGTATCTAAATAATCCATTCTGATTGACCATCTATTTGTGGATGAAAAGCGGCGCTAAAATGTAATTTAGTACCTAGAGCATCTTGCAATTTCTTCTAAAATCGCGATGTAAATCTCGGGTCTCTATTTGACACTATCAACAATGGCACACCATGCAGTTTCACAATATCATAAATATACAACTCAGCTAGCTTATCGAGTGAGAAATCAGATCGTACTGGAATAAAATGAGCTGACTTTGTCAATCTGCCAACTACAACCCTGATTGCATCTTTCTTTCTCGGAGACAGAGGTAAACCTGAAACAAAATCCATTGTCACTCGATCCCATTTCCACTCTAGAATCATAATCGGTTGTAATAACCCAGATGGAACCTGATGCTCAGCTTTAACTTGCTGACAGATTAAACCTCTTGAAACAAAGTCAGAGATATCTCTTTTCATTCCTGGCCACCAGTATAGTTGTTTCAAATCGTTATACATTTTCGTACTTTCCAGATGTACAAAAAATCTACTACTGTGAGCCTAAACATATCATGCTCTTACCGTTTCTTCATAAGCATATATCATTCATTTCATTATATCAATATTTCATACTCCATCATTTCCATATATTTTATGTATATTTATTCCGGTAATAGCTTATATCAAACTTAACATAAATTATATTCCATGTACTTATACTTATTTCGATTATCTATCTTCATAATTATTTTATATAACTATTCGTCATCTGATACATATTACCTGAATATCAATTGTTCAACAGATGTTAGAGCGTCTCCCATCCACGGTCTGATTTATCTTTGACATGATGCCATAGTGTCTTTCAACTATGGTCTTACTCATTTTCTATCATGTTGCCATGGTATCTTTCAACCATGGTCTTGTTCATTTCATATCACGTTGCCATGGTATCTTTCAACCATGGTCTTACACATTTCATATCAGGTTGCCATGGTATCTTTCAACCATGGTCTTACACATTTCATATCAGGCAGTCTTACACATTTCATATCAGGTTGCCATGGTATCTTTCAACCATGGTCTTACACATTTCATATCGTAGAGCCCATTCCTCATGAACCTCATCCTTACAATGGGATTACCATCCGAGCTAAATCCTCGCAACGACAATTACTCTAATGAGCTTGGATCCAATTACCACCCAAAGCTAAATTGAACCTAATTCGATTACCCGTCCGGCTAAATCCAGTTTACACGTATTCTTCTGGAGGGCTATATCGAATAGGATCACCCGTCCTGCTAGATCCTTTTACCGTCAATTCCTTTTCGAGATCCATCGAATTTTCCTTTCATTCAAGCGGGATTTATTTTCAATTTATATCGAGTATTATCAATATTTCATCAAATATCATGAATTGAACATTCAAATCATATTTTCATCACATAACCACATATTTCAAGTATTTAAAATACAATTCAAGTTACACAAACTTACCTCATTGCTTGTTTGTGTTTATAATTTCATTAATCCGATATCTTTTCTTTTCCATGATCAAGTCTCATATTTGAGTCGTCCGGATCTTTATAAATAAATTTGATCATCATTTTCATTCATGTCATCTTCTAATGCATTTAATTAATGCTCTAGGCAAAATTACCATTTTGCCCGTAAACTTTTAATTAATGACGATTTCGTTCTTAGGGTCAAGAAAATAAAATTCTTGCAATTTACAGTAAGATATTATCTTTGATATAGTAAAATAAGGAAATAAAGTGACAAAAAGGGATATTTTGAGTTATGTCAATATTGAGAAGCCAATCCCAGGGAACAGTGAAGCTTCATAGGGTCTTTCTGTCCAGGTGCGGGTAGTCCGCATCTTCACAGAAACGAGGCTTCATAAGTTCAGGGACTTGAGAACAGAACAAAAGACGGGGGGACTCAACCGTCTTCTGAAAAGAGATGCAGCTATGTTGAAGAGACAATTATCTCGCTTGCAAACATATCTGGGCGGGATTAAATATATGACGAGATTGCCTGATATTGTAATCATCGTTGATCAGCAAGAAGAATATACGGCTCTGCGAGAATGTATCACTTTGGGAATTCCAACAAACTTCGTGTGGGGCTAATAGTTTTCATTTCCCGTCTCGTGGAAAACCCTTTTCGCTCCGCTTAGCCCTATCTCCCTCTAGGGGTATTTTAGTGATAGGTTCTATAGGAACCGGACGATCCTATTTGTTCAAATACCTAGCGACAAACGTTGACGTTTTCCTAGAATTTTACGTAGACCTCTCTGAGATAAATAGTCTTTTTTGTGCAATTCCAAATGTGAAGTAAGTCTTCGTATCTTATTGGTGAAACTAACTATTTGAAATTCAGCAGACCCCTGTTTTCTTCTTTTTTTCTTGAAAAATAATCGAGATGAATGAATTTTTACCATAAAACCAAAAATTTCCCCTTTTTTGAATGTGAATTTTACTGATCAAGAATAATAATACCATCATTTTGATATACACGATGATTTTAAGTTCGTTATGAACTTTATCATTTTTTTTTCAAATAAAATTAATCAATTATGTAGAAATGAAGGTGCTTTTTGCTCGACATCCTTTGTTCTATTATAATCCGTCTTTTTGTTGGGTTGTAATGTAAATAGTACAGGATGGAGCTCGAAGAGAAACATCCACTTTTCAGGGGCAAGGATCTAGGGTTAGTTAATGGAAATCAATAAGTTGGAACAACTTCGTAAGTCTATTTGTGATATAGAAATCGAAAGGATCCGATTCAAACTATTTCTTCAAACAACAAGGAGCTGGGTCAACTATTCAATCAAATGATATTGAGCATGTTTCCCATCTCTTCTCGAGAGGCAAGTGGGCTATTTCTTTGCAAAATTGTGCTCAATTTCATATGTGGCAATTCCGCCAAGATCTCTTCGTTAGTTGGGGGAAGAATCCACACGAATCGGATTTTTTGAGGAACATATCGAGAGAGAATTGGATTTGGTTAGACAATGTATGGTTGGTAAACAGGATCGATTTTTTAGCAAGGTACGGAATGTATCGTCAAATATTCAATATGATTCCACAAGATCTAGTTTCGTTCAAGTAACGGATTCTCGCCAATTGAAAGGATCTTCCGATCAATCCGAGATCGTTTGATTCCATTAGTAATGAGGATTCGAATATCACACATTGATCAATCAAAGAGAGATTCAACAACTAAAAGAAAGATCGATTCTTTGGGATCCTTCCTTTCTTCAAACGGAACGAACGGAGATAGAATCGACCGATTCCCTAAGTGCCTTTCGGATATTCCTCAATGTCCCGCTATTCACGGAACGTGAGAAGCGGATGAATAATCATCTGCTTAGGAAGAAATCAAGAATTTCTTGGGAATCCTACAAGATCCATTCGTTCTTTTTTCTCTGATAGATGGTCAGAACTTCATCTGGGTTCGAACCCTATTATGATATATTAATTCAAGAAAGGACTAAATTGTAAAAGTGAGAAAAGTTTTGTTGCACAAGAGTAAATATTCATAATTTGAGGGGTTAAAGTGTAAATATGAAAAATTTGAAGGACCAATAGTGTAAATAATTTAAGAGTGGAATGATCTAGAAACTAAGGAAAATGGATGAATTAGGACCAAATTGAATAGATGAAGGACTATGAGGGACTAAATTGCAATTTTACCAAATTAAATGATGACTCAAGGATGGAATTTTAAAAGATAATGAAGGGCAAAATGGTCAATTAGAAGAGAGAGAAATCTAAAAAGTAATAATGATGCTAGAGATATTTTGATATTTTATAATTATTTAATTAGATAAATATTATTTTATTAATACTTTAATAAGATATTTTATTATTATTTTATTAGTATATAAAGAAAGAAAGATGAGAAATTCTCATCCATATTTTCTCATGCACTAACGTGAGAGAAAGAGAGGAAGAAAGAAAGTTTTACTTTCTTTACAATTTGGTCCTTTTATCAAAAATTCACCATTTTCACCCAAAAATCAAATGAATTTCCATAGCTACCAAGAGACAAAAATGTTAAGGAGAGCATGGGGAGTTAGAATATCAAGTTGGATTCAAGAAATAGAAGCTGGAGGAGAGAGAAAATCAAGTTAAAGATTAGTATCAATAGAACAAGGTAAGTATATCAAGATTTCAATATGTTTTTAAGTTTGTTATTATTGACAAAGCATGGAAATAATGTTATAGTAGAGTTTTCTTACATAAGGTCCTATGTTTTTGATATGTTAGTGAAGAGAAAATAAGAGAAAGTGATGAGAATTGGTGTAGAAAAAGAAAATAAGGGTGTTATAACATGGTAATTAATAGCTTGCACAAAAACAGTTTGGACAAAGAAGAGAGATTAACTTTGAAAAATCACCATAAATTGTAGAAATCGAATTAGAAGAAGAAAAAAATATGAAATTAAATCTTATTGATTATAGTTTCTCATAGAAGAAATAGTGTAAGCAATCGATTTGTAAATTTTGAGATATAATGAATTTTGTGAGACAAGGTCAGAATCAATTCGGGTTCCCCTATTCTGAATTTGAAAAATCATAAAAAATTGAATAAAAATAATTAGGGGCTTAAATTTATATTTATAAAATCCTGAATGAGTATATTTTTAAGAGAAACAAACAAGAACATCATTTGAATCCTGTATGAGGAGATAATTAATTTTTGATGAAGAGGGTCGAATCGTAAGACAATGAATGGGGTAAATTTAAAGAATAAATCAGTACTTATTGGCTAACCAAAATTTTGAAATTTTATGGTAAGAATATATATGAGTCCAGATTCAGGAAAATTATCAGATATTAATTTAGAGTCCTATAGATCCAGATATAAATAATTTAGTGACTATGATGCGAGATAGACGACTTGAATATTCATAAAAGTAAATAATAAAAATTATGGATAATGTTACTTACAAGTGTGTTATCTACATTAAGGATGTGGAATGGAGAGGAGGAGGAGGAAAATATGTATGAATATTCATCTAGCATGGCTAATTTGCATATTTTAGGCTCGTGGACTAAATTGAATAAAAGTAAAACTTTATGGGAAATTTTGTAAACATGTCGAAATGACCAAATTGCATGAAATGAATTATTTTATTATTTAAATTACAAAATTGAATGAAATTATTAATTTAGTTCAAGATCGGGGAAAACATGTTTTAGGGATTAAATTGAAAAGTGTTGAAATTATGAAAATTCGATATTTTATAGAATTCATGGATTGTTATCAATATATATGAGAATAATAGCTGGAAATAAGGATTAAATTGCAAGAATTTTATTTTCCGACCTTAAGGATGAAATCGTCATTAATTAAATGTTTAGGGGCAAAATGGTAATTTTGCCTAGAGCATTAATTAAATGCATTAGAATATGAAATGAATGAAAATGATGATCAAATTTATTTATAAAGATCCGGACGGCTCAAATATAAGACTTGATCGTGGAAAAGAAAAGATATCGATTAATGAAATTATAAACACAAACAAGCAATGAGGTAAGTTCGTAACTTGAATTATATTCTTAAATGCTTGAAATGCATGTTTTGATATGAATATGATTTGAATGTTCATTATATGGAAATTTATGAAACATTGATATATTTGATAAAATGGGAAGAAATCCCGTTTGAATGAAAGAAAAATTCGATGGATCTCGAAAAGGAATTGACGGTAAAAGGATCTAGCCTTGACGGTGATCCTATCTGATATAGCCCTCCCAAGAATATGTGTAAAACGGATTTAGCCAGACGGGTAATCCGAATTAGGGTCTAAATTTAACTCGGACTGTAATTGGATCCAAGCTCATTAGAGTAATTGTCGTTGCGGTGATTTAGCTCGGACCGGTAATCCCGACAATACTCTATGAGTTTATATTACTGAGGATTTAGCTTGGACCGGTAATCCCATTTGTAAGGATGAGGTTCATGGAGTGTGCTCTCGATATGAAATGTGTAAGACCATGGTTGAAAGATACCATGGCAACTCGTGTGTAAGACCATGGTTGAAAGATACCATGGCAACCTGATATGAAATGTGTAAGACCATGGTTGAAAGATACCATGGAAACATGATATGAGATGTGTAAGACGATGGTTGAAAGATACCATGGCAACGTGCAATGAAAAGAATAAGACCATGGTTGAAAGATACCATGGCAACATGACAGAAAATGACTAAGACCATAGTTGAAAGACACTATGGCATCACGTCAAAGATAAATAAGACCGTGGATGGGAGACGCTATAACATCTGTTCAACAATTGATATTCAGGTAAAATGTATCAGATGACGAATGGTTATATGAAATGGTTGTGTGAAATGTTTACAAGAACTGGTCATATGGAAATATATGTACAAAAGCGTTGTATGAAATAATTATGAAAATGGATAAACGAAATAAGTATAAGTACATGGAATATAATTTATGTTAAGTTTGATATAAGCTATTACCATAATAAATATACATAAAATATATGGAAATGATGAAGCATAAAATATTGATATAATGAAATGAATGATATATGCTTGTGAAGAAACGGTAAGAGCATGATATGTTTCATGACATGTGCATATATGATTTTCTTTGATATGTTGATACAAGGAAATTATGTAATTGAGACTATTATTAAACTCAAGTGCGACATGTCGAGAAAATAGATATATCAATGTTGAATTTTTATGAGATATGTGCAAGTATACTAACAATGTTGTTGTTTGATGCTTATACAAGTGCCAAATTGTTGATTGAATGGTAATATATTTATTTTATATGATGCATTGAATCGGTAAGTATTTTAATTTTTTTAAGTGATCTGCAAATGGTAGTAATGCTCCGAAACCCTGTTCTGGCAGCGGATACGGGTTAGGGGTGTTACATTTAGTCATCTAAATTAACTCTGAATTTCTCAAAACACAAAGTCTATTTCTGAATCTCAAACAGCCATCAACATCAACCCAGAATTTAGAATTACACAAAGTTCGTTTTGCTATCAATTCATTATCATATTTTTGAGCCTCGCAGATCAGTTGTATAAACAAGGGTTTTACTTTCAATTCAGCACAAACCAAGGTATCATCAGATAGTGCTAAGTGAACATTCATAACACGCAACGCAGACAACGATTTCCTACTCAGAGCATCAACAACAACATCAGCTTTGCTCAGATGATAATCAATCACAAGTTCGTAGTCTTTTAGTAGTTCAAACCATCTTCTCTATCGTAAATTCAAATATTTTTGCGTCATTAAATACTTCAGACTTTTATGATCAGAAAAAACATGACATTTCTCGCCAAACAGATAGTGACGACAGATCTTCAAAGCAAACACAATGGCAGATAACTCAAGGTCGTGTGTCAGATAGTTCTTCTCATGTGGCTTTAATTGTCTCGAAGCATAAGCAACAGCTTTTCCTTCTTGTATTAAAACACAACCGAGTCCATTCAATGAAACATCACTGTAAACAACGAATTCTTTACCTAACTCAGGTTGTACCAACACTGGGGCTTCAATTAGCAGAGCTTTTAACCGATCAAAACTTTTCTGACATTTCTCAGACCATTCAAAATTCACATCTTTCTAAAGCAATTTTGTCAACGGAGTTGCTATCATAGAGAAATCTTTCACAAACCGTCTATAGTAACTGGCAAGCCCCAGAAAACTGTGGACTTCAGATACATTCCTCGGAGGCTTCCAATCTAAAATAGTTGAAATTTTGCTTGGATCAACTCGGATACCAGATGCTGATACCATATGACCCAAGAAACCAACTTCTCGCAACTAGAATTCACATTTACTGAACTTTGCATACAATTGTTTATCTCGCAGAGTTTGTAGCACTACTTTCAGATGCTCGGCATGCTCAGATTTATCACGTGAATAAATCAATATATCATCAATGAATACAACAAAAAATTAATCTAGATACGGTCTAAAAATTCTATTTATTAAATCCATAAATATGGCAGGTGCATTCGTTAAACCAAAAGGCATAACTAAAATTCATAATGCTCGTACCTCATTCTGAAAGCAGTTTTCGGAATATCAAAATCCTTTACTCGTAACTGGTAGTAACCCGATCTCAAATATACCTTAGAAAACACAGTAGCACCTTTCAAATGATCGAATAAATCATCAATTCTAGGCAGAGGGTATTTGTTCTTTACAGTCACTTTATTAGGCTGACGGTAATCAATACACATTTTCATTATGCCATCTTTCTTTTTCACAAACAGAACAGGAGCATCCCATGGTGAAAAACTCGGTCTAGTAAACCCTCGATCGGTCAATTCTTGCAACTGAGATTTTAATTCCTTTAACTCGGTCAGAGGCGTTCTATAAGGAGCTATTGAAATCGGAGTAGTACCAGGTACTAATTTAATCCAAACTCGACTTCTTGAATTGGAGGCAAACCAGGTAGTTTTTCAGGAAACACATCAGAGAATTCACAGACAACAGGTACTGATTCAACTTTCTTATTATTTACTTTTGAATCTAACACATAAACTAAGTAGGCTTCACAGCCTTTCTTCATATAATTTCGTGCTTTCATTGCAGATATCACAGCTGGTAGTCTATTCAGATCACTAGACTCAATTCGAATGATCTTATCATTCTTACGCCTTAGATCAATGAATTTTCGTTTGCAATTCACAATAGCATCGTGCAAAGTTAAACAGTCCATTCCCAGAATTATATCAAATTCATCAAAAGGAAAAAGCATCAGATCAGCAGGAAAACAGATATCTCAAATTAATAACGGGCAATTCTTATAGACTTTATCAACCAAAACACTTTTGCCTAAGGGGTTTGATACTCTAAGTACGAATTCATTAGACTCTACGGGCAAAGTCTTACTGTGCACTAAATTCATACAGATATAAGAATGTGTTGATCCAGGGTCTATCGATGCAATCACAGAAGTATCATAAAGAGTAAAAGTACTAGCAATCACGTCTGGAGACGGGGCTTCCTCAAGAGCTCGGATAGCATAGGCTCTGGCAGGTGCTCTAGCCTCAGATCTAACAACAGTATCCCCAGTATCTCTTTGACCACTACTTACATTTCTCAAATTTTTGGAACGTCTACCTCTATTTGAGGTGTTACTCAATCTTGGATTCTGTACATTCTCTCTCTCAGCAGGTTCAGAACAATCTCTTATAAAATGATCCAGAGATCCACATCGAAAACAGGCTCGATCATTCAATCTACAATTTCCCGGATGTATTTTACCACAGTGTTTACATTCAGGTTTCTCAGATCAGACATTTCCAACACTTGCAACAGAGGTAGCAGGGACTCTGAAGTTTGAATGCGATCTAGCTCGATCTCGGTTTGAATGTCCCACATTAGCATTTGGACAGATTTGATCATCTTGGAATTTCTTTGACATAGACTAAAATGATCTACTCGAAGATCTCTTTCTAGCATCTCTAGCTTTAGAATCAGCTTTTCTTTTCTCTTTACTTAATTCTTCAGCTTTACATGCTCGCTCAATGAGCACTACCATTTCTTTTATCTCCAAAATCCCAACTAACAGACGGATATCTTCGTTTAGTCCATCTTCAAACCTTTTGCACATTATTGCTTCATTCGATACATATTCATGGGCATACTGACTCAATCTCACAAATTCACGTTCGTATTTAGTAATAGACATACGGCCCTGTTTAAGCTCGAGAAACTCTTTACGTTTCTCATTAATGAATCTCTGAATGATATATTTCTTTCAGAATTTAGATTGAAGGAAATCCCACGTAACCCGTTCACTCGGAACCACAGATATTAAAATTTTCCACCAATGATACGCCGTATCTCTCAGAAGTGAAACAGCACATTTAACACATTCCTCAGGACTCAGAGACATTTCATCAAACACTCGTATTGTATTTTCCAACCAGAATTCGACTCTTTCAGCATCATCATTCGTTGTAGCTCAGAACTCTTCAGCCACATACTTTCTAATCTTATCAATCGGTGGTGTACTCAACTGTACTAGATTCACTCGTGGCATATCAGGAGTTTGAGAAGGATTAATGGGGGGTGGAGGTTGTTGTACAGTCGGATTGGTTCTAATATACTGAGTGAACTAATCATTCATCATCTGGTAGAAGGCTTGCTTAGCCTCACCATCACGGCTACTCGTAGCCAATTTAGAATCAGCTTGCACCGTCCCTTGCATGGGAGCAGGTGCATTGCTTTCAACATCATTAGCTACAGCTCTATCGGGATCCATTTGCTATACAAAAGCACATTTCAATGTCAGGAGTCATCACACTATCATAGATTTAGATATATGGCATGTATAGCTAGACTCACATACGCTATGGTAGTTCTAGAACTGACTAAACCATAGCTCTAATACCAATAAAATGTAACACCCCTAACCCGTAATCGACATCAGATTAGGGTTATGAGGCATTACCAGACAGACAGAACATTTCAGACCAATTCAAAATTTCAGATATTATTGAACATCATTTCATAAGCAATCTTCTCTTAAGATGGTCTACGAGACCTAAAACATATGTTTAAGGAAAGGTTGGAACTAAACCAAACCTATTCAGAATTTTTAGAACTTAACCAAATCTTCCAAAACTGTTAAAGTCACACGCCCGTGTGACTAGGCCGTGTGGCACACACGGGCATTAGACACGCCCATGTGTCTAACCAAATCCAATTCTCTCTCGATATGTTCCTAAAAAAATTCGATTCGTGTGGATTCTTCCCCCAACTAATGAAGAGATCTTGGCGGAATTGCCACATATGAAATTGAGCACAATTTTGCAAAGAAATAGCCCACTTGCCTCTCGAGAAGAGATGGGAAACATGCTCAATATCATTTGATTGAATAGTTGACCCAGCTCCTTGTTGTTCAAAAATCATCATATAATAATCCAGAAATAGAAAAGAAAAAAGGGAGGTTAATGATGATTTTAAAATGGGTTATTATGATTTCGAGCAAGCCACTATGGTGAAATCGGTAGACACGCTGCTCTTAGGAAGCAGTGCTAGAGCATCTCGGTTCGAGTCCGAGTGGCGGAATAGTATCTTCTAAAAGAGATAGAATAAGTCCTATAATGAAAATGAATTTCATTCCCGATTTCCATTCCATAAAATCTTGAAACCGTGCTTTTTTCATAATTTTTATGATTTTTCAACTTTAGAGCATATATTAACTCATATATCTTTTTCAGTCGTTTCAATTGTAATTACAATTCATTTTTTAACCTTATTCTTATTAGTAGTTGAAGTCGTGCCAAAAATAGGTCCAATACTGGCTTTTTCACACGGCCAATAGACACGGCCGTGTGCGATGGCCGTGTGGTACTTAGTTAGCTACTGACTTAAGCCCACGGCCATAAGGCACGCCCGTGTCACCTAACCGTGTGGCACAATACAGTCTTGGTTTAAGCCAATTTGCCACTTCTCTAAGGGCCAATCCTTCAAGCAATAATATACAACATTCATACCAAAATTTTCAACCAATTCCATGCTCAAAACATGCTTAAAGATGACCAAAACACATTAGAACATAATACATTACAAACATACACCAAACTATGCACAAACTTATCATCTATTAGCTAATTCACCTGGCATTATATATATACATATCAAGCTTACTTACTTAAACATTCTAGCCTATACATGCCATTCTAAAAAAAATATTTACACTTTCAAAACTACCAAAATGATTTCGATAGTGTGGTGATGATCCTCGACTATCCCGAGCCTTCAGTAGCTACGATAACTAATTGATGCTTGCAAATGCTGAAACCCTAAGGCTCTTTTTATTTTTATTTTTCTTGGTATTTTCGGCAAGAACACATGGGAAAAATGGCTAATTTCATGCATTTTGTTTACTTTAATTAACAAAAATACTAAACACCAATTTTGCCCCATTTATCAAGCCATTAATAAATCATTATAATAAGGCCATAATAGTCAACTCATGTTTCCAATGATTAAATAACAACTTAAGGACCTTTACTATAGAAAGCCAAGCCAAATAGGAACTTTAACTATTAGCATGTAACTTTTGCGTTTTACGCGATTAAGTCCTTATTCATAATTAAGCACAGAAACAGACAAATTAAATCATAGAAATTTTGCAGATATAAATTCACATATCACAGACACAGAAATAATATTAAAATGTTTTTCAAACTCGGATTTGTGGTCCTGAAACCACTATTCCGACTAAGGTCTAAACTAGACTGTTACATGGCCTGTGTGACTCACACGACCTAAGTCTCTAGGGATACGCCCGTGCCCTACGTCCATGTCAATTAAATTCTAAATTCAAACCTACAGGGGTTTTCACATGGCCTGACACACGCTCGTGTCTCTCACACGGCCATGAAACACCCGTGTCCTAGCCCATGTCTAAAAACCTTGACTTTCTATTTATGATGTCAGTAGTCCTTAAGGGTCACACGGCCAAGGCACACGCCCGTGTACTAGGCCGTGCCCTTCACACGGCTGAGACACACGGCCGTGTCTCTACCCGTGTGTTTACTACCTTACATACTGACCTGAAATTTTTACGTGCAGGGGACACACGGCCGAAAAACACGTCCATGGGGCTAGTTGTGTCTCACACAATGCTTAGACATAGGCCCGTGTGTCTACCTGTGTGGACAACATAGGGCTATTTACCAATCCCTTTGCCACCCTGAATCCATCATGGTAAAGATCATCATAAAATGATTACTCAATCCAACAACCACATCTAAGGCCTTTACACATTTCATATTTACTAAAACAACCAACAAATTACCCATGAAATAACTTCTTGTATTCATATAACAACTTTCAACTTTAGCCATTTCTGGGGCCTTATACAAAATGAATCAAAATGCTAAAGTAAGCCAACACGTTTGGCCAATTAACAATGAAACAAAATTCTAAAGTTAGTGTCCTATACATGTCATAATCAAAATAAATAGATCTAACTATACCAAATGCTTCAATTGATAGTGTGATCAATTCCTCCGATGTCCGTTGATCCACGAGCTAATTAGGAGGCACTATAAGAAAATAGAAAGAGCTAGGGTAAGCATAAAACTTAGTAAGTTGCATGAAAATAAATATAACAACAACTTTACCATTCATCACCATGCTCATAACACTAAAACAGGCATAAGCACAATTTACTCATCACTATCCAACACAATTCACATAGCATATACTAAGCTCACATCTTGTGCATTTCATTTAGGTACCTGTATCAGTCACAACATAGTTATACTTTTCTCATTTAACTCAAACTATGACTCTCACCGTTGAACCATTTGGAGTACTATCGAATAGTCACTAAGCCCCAACATAGGGTATAATGCCGATGCCATGTCCCAGACATGGTCCTACATTGACTATCAAAATCGAGGCTGATGCCATGTCCCAGACATGGTCTTACACTAGCTCTTACAGATCTGTGCCGATACCATGTCCAGACATGGCCTTACACTGACACCTCTATACGTGTCGATGCCATGTCCTAGACATGGTTTTACACTGAAACATCTCATAATCGATGCATGTCTCAGACATGTCTTACACTGGCTTACATCTCGAGGCCGATGCATATCCCAGACATATCTTACACTAGCTCTCGTCTCAATGCCGATGCCATGTTTTAGACATGGTCTTACACTGGCTTTCATAATGTGGCCGATGCATGTCCTAGACATGTCTTACAATTCTGAATGTCCTGGCCTGAATATCCGATTTATTTCCTAAAGTTCAAATGGGAGTCCTACTATCTCAATATTCATCATACATGATTTTTTTCGCAAACAGGCAATTCATGCTATCTCAATTCAAGCACATATAATAACAATGTAATTGTATTGTTTACATACAACTTACCTCAGATTACAAAATGTAGACGATAGTCCACTTATTTTGCTTTTCCCGGTCCAGGCCCGGATTTTGTAATTCTTGATCTAGAATGATAAAATTTTACGAATTTAATCATTTTATATATCTAGATACTCAACAATTTAAAATTAGGCAAAATGACCATTTTGCCTCTAGACTTTTACAAAATGACCATTTTACCCCTAGGTCTGAAATTTGATTTTTATCGAATTTCTTCAAATCTTAAGCCTAGTTGATTACTTTTTATACTAGAAGTGTAGCACCCCAAACCCGACCTAGATGTTATGACCGAATCTGCGATGTCACATTGGTGTGTTCTGAAAACGTAATTTCATTGGTGAAGTCTATTATGTCCTAAAACCTCATTGTGTTCATAATGAGTAGTTATCATATCTTGTTCATTCTTAAAACATAGGTGGGTTTGCGAAACATATATCATTCTAAATTGCTATTACTTTTTTTTTTTAAAAAAACAAGGTTAAATGCGGAAGCTTTTAAAGCAAGTTGCGTAGCGCGGTAGTTGAAAACCATTTATCTTTTAAAACCCCGAGTCCTACTGCTAATGGATATTAACCAACATTAATAAACTGACAAATAAAACAAATACTTAAAGAGGCCTTATTACATTTTAATTACCCAATAAAACTGCTAAAGAAATAAAAGTTTTAAAATAAAATCAACTAGTCGTGTGGCCTTCACCGAGTCCCTCGCAGCAGTGCCCACTTAAGGATTTCTTGTACAGGAAAGTAGAAGGGTGAGTTATGAAAACTCAGTGTGCAACCCTTAACATTATCAAAAAGATGCAGTTTGGGCCTAAGCCCATTTCAGTGGCAGTCCAGTATTAGTGTGAGCCTTAGCCCATAGTAGTAACAGTATCAGTAATGCAGCAGAAATCCTACCCATCCATCCTCTACACTCCACTCCGTCCAACCCTACACTCCATGTGGGGATAAAATTGACCCACCCATCCTTAGACTCCAAATATAACACCGGTTACGACACTAAACGGTGATTGCAGCAGAGCTTCCAGTACAGTAGACTTCCTCTAAATATATCAAACCTATCCCCATGCAATATGTCATGTCATGATATAATCCGTGTATGCAAAATGTCATGCTCAAATATAGTCAACATAGCATAGGACAATTCAATCATTTTACCTATTAAGGGTATATTAATCATTTCATCAATACGGGGTTTAAGTGTGACACCCCTAATGTGACCCTAGTCGGAGAGTGGTTTCGGGACCACGAAACCGAGTCACAAGAATAATTAGGTGCAAATTTATAAGAAAGGACCCATGTGCTAGGACTTGAAAATGTGATAGGTGTATTTTTAAGTGGCCTAATAATACATGAAATGAAATAAATGGAGTTGCATGTCAATTATCCCATTTCCTAAGGTGGATGGCCGGCCATGACAAATTATGGGCAAGGGAAAACATGTTTCCAACATGTTTGGCTAGTGAGTTATGTAGGAAGTATTATAATAAAAATAAGCATAAAAAAATGAAAAAAAAAAAGAGAAAGATGAGCTTGGATGCCCCTTGTTGCCGTGAGTAGAGGAAAAGAGAGGAGAAATTTTTGTCCATCCATTTTCACTTCTTGGTCGAAAATACTAAGGAAAAAGGGGGAGGATTTTTGCTTCATGCTTGGTTTAGAAGAGATCTAGAAGGAGATTTGGCTAAATTGCATCAAGATTAAGGTATGTATGAGGTTGTGTTGGGAGTTTCATGCATGTTTTGGTTGCTAACTTGATGTGCATGTTAGCCATGGCTCAAATCTTTGTTATGCCATGGAAATGGTATTTGGCCAAAGTTGTTATGGTGATAAAGCCATTGCATGCTACGTGTGAAGCTTGATGATGATGCATGCAATGATGGATTGTCTACTCTTGAGTAAGATTTTGAGTTTTCTTTTGTTCAACCATGATTGAAGTTAAAAGGGCATGATTGTCATATTCGCCATGATGCATTCATGAGCATGATTCATGCTTCTTGCATGTTAGTTAAAATTTGTGTTTTGGATGGCTATGGACACCTTGAAATTCGCCATGCTCATATATGTATATATATGTTTGCACATGATGTTTTGGTTATGAAGGAAGTGATGAATATGTTTGTTTAAAGAAGAAGATGTTGAAGAATAATTGTGAAATTGCAAGCACATTCGGCCTAGCACACACATGAGTGCTTGATGCTATATTATAAGTTTTGAGCTACAATATGCAAAGCATTTACTAGTAAAATGCATGCTGTTTTTGTGAGGTATTAAGTGCATAATTGGCCTCAACATGTACATGAATATTCGGCCTTGGGTAGCCTATTGAAGGCCTTAGCTTTTCCTTGATGCTCGAATAAATTGTATTGAATTGCTTGATGTAGTATAAAATGTGCATGACCATTGTGTATTCAAGCTAAAGGGTGGCCATATGACCATTTAAACTCCTTTTCATATTCGGCCATAAGCTAGCACAATGAGGTTTTAATAAATTGAATTTGTTTGAATTAGCTCAAGAGCTTAGAGGGCCACAATTGGACAAGGGAAGGAGAAAGTGATCGAATAGCCGTAAAAGCCGCTCGACAACATCCGAGGTAAGTCCTCAAGAAGTGACCCTACTTGAATTATGTGAAATGATGTATGGATGTGTATTGATTATTGATTATGTGTGTATGAGTATTTGAATGATGCCCGGCTAAGTCCCGGCGATTATGCTAGTGATCATAATTGTGTTTGAGCCTTAGTAACGAAAATGAAATATGTATGTCCAATGATTATTGATGTATGTGCATGAGAAATTGAATGATATCCGGCTAAGCCCAAGACGTTAATGCTGGAAAATATATCCGGGTTAAGACCCGAAGGCAATTGTGCTAGTGGCTACATCCGGGCTAAGACCCGAAGGCATTTGTGCACGTGGTTATATCTGGTTATATTCTGAAGAATCTTGGGTTGGAGGTGAGTGTTGGTTGCTGTAATGAATTCAATTAGTACGCTCGAAAAGCCCAAAGAATAAGGTACGTTTATATGTGCATTGGAAAGTCGACATGTTTGAGCAAAGATTCGCTCAATCGCCTAACAATTTCAGCTATTGAATTGATCGATACTTTGTGAAAGTATATAATGATGAAGTGTGAAGTAAGAATGACTATGTGAATGTGTATTAATGGAATGATGCATTTGGTTATGTGAATGTATTGCTTTAATTAAAGCTGATTATATTCCTTGAGACTTACTAAGCATAAAAATGCTTACCCCGCTGCTTTGGCTCTCTGTTTTATAGATTTCGCCGATAGCAATCGGATTCGGGATCAATAAAGTCAAGTCATCCATACTATCAACGCCTCTATTTTGGTATAAATTTTGTTTGAACTTTGAAATGGCATGTATAGGACTACCCTTGTTGGTTTAAAATGTGGTGATGTATATGTATACGGCCATGCGAAAATGGCTCGTAAAAGGAAGCATGAACTTAGACTATTTTTGGTTTGTATGTATATATATGGTGTCATGATGTGATTATGGATTGAAATGGGAATGTTGGTCACATGATCAGCCATTGGTATGGTTAAAATGATCATATATGAACCTATGTATGGCAAGACTAGTTGGTTCATGGAGACTACAAAATAGGTAAGACCTACCTTAAAAACAGAAGCTGCCAGCTGCAGTGACGTGAATGTGAAAAATCACCAAAATTTGTAGGAATGGTATTAAATAGTGAATAAGCTATGTAAATGAACCTTGATGAGTCTATTTTCATATGGAAGAAACGAAATGGTCATAGGAGTTACAGGTTAAGAGATATGAAAGCTATTGTGAGACAGGGCCAGAACGGTTTCTAGGTCCCCTGTCGCAACTTTAAAAATTTACTATAAATTATCCAGAAAGAATTAGGAGTCATGCCTTATATGTACAGATTCCATTTTGAGTCTAGTTTCATTAGAAACAAACAACACCAGTATTAAAGCCCTGTACAGAGAGATATTCAAGTTATAGTGCGCGAAGGTCAGAGCAGTCGATCCCTGTAACATGGGCGACTTTAACTAATAAACTGTACCAATTGGCCCAACCAAAAATTCTAGAAATAAATCCATGGATGGATATATGAGTCTAAATTCAGGGAAAATTTACGAAACCAGTTTCCGAGTTTTGAAACTCGAGATATGATTTTTAAGGCGAATGTGACGCAGTTTTCCAGCCTGACTGGAAATGTAAAATTGGTGGCAAAACATGTGAACTTGGCTTGTTAACCCCTCGTGTCCGACACCGGCGATGGTCTCGGGTTCGGGGTGTTACATTAAGTGTACTTTTCGCCCCATCCGTAGGTCCACATTCGTCTTGGGCGACCCGTGCAACCTTGACGGTCAAACAGCGTAAACTGGCCAAAAGCCCATGCAGGGCCCATGTAGGCCCATACGGCCGTATGGCCCAATAAGCCCAAAAATGGCCTTGGCTGTGTGACTACACAGCCTGGCCCACTAATCTTCACATGTCCATGTGATTTAGTCGTGAGGGGCCTATGAGCCCATGGGGCCCACACGGCCCGTTCCCAGCCCAACGTGGCCCAAACTGGCCAAATCTCATGAAATCACTCATGGTGGCCTTTACGATCATATGTGTGACAGCCCTAATTTGACCCTAGTTGGAAAGTGGTTTTGGGACCACAAAACCGAGTTATAAAAATAATTAACCGTTATATTCTATGCTTATTATATGAGTAAATGCATTTGTGAAAGTCTCATGCTTTGATTTTGTCATTTGCATGTGAAATTTTTAAGTAGGACTTATGTGAGACATTTGTGAAATGTGATAGGTAAATTTTAAAGTGATCTATTAATGCATGATTCCAAAAAGGTAGACTTGCATGTCAAATTACCCATTTTTGGATAGTGGCCGGCCATGATATTGATTAATATATATATTATATGTATTTTTATATTAACATTTTATTTACAAAATGAATTAAAGAATAAAGAGTAATAAAATATTGGGTTAGTGGGAGGAGAAACCAAAGTTGGTTCATCTTTGCTCCTCCATTGCCGTAACTTGAAGTAAGGAAGAAGAAGAATTCTTGTTTAATTTTCGGCTTAGATGATGGCTAGAATGAGGTATGTACTATGCCTTTCTTGAAAATTTATGCATAATTGAGATGATTAGTTTGAATTCTACCTATTCCATGGTTTGAAATTCGGCCAAGAAGCTTGAAACTCTTAGTAGATATTTTAATGTCATTAAAATGGATAGTAATGTAGGATATGGTGAGTTGTTAATTGTTTTTAACTTGAAAGTTGAGGTTAGTTGTTTTTTAGGGAGGTGCCGAATGTGGTCATTGAATGTGTCTTAATGAATAATATTTGTGGCTTGAATTGATAACAGTCGGTCAAGGACTATGTGGGTTAGCAAATTCGGTATGATGTATAGGTGTTAATTACTTTGCATACGATGTGTTGAAGAATAGGTAGTGGTTTATTAAGGTGATGTAGGGTAAATTTTTAGTTTAGTAAAGTTTAAGCATTCGGCATTGATTATAATATTGGATATGAGAGTGCGAAAGATTAGAAATTATTTTAAATGAGTTATGACCTTAATATGAGCAAGATAGAATCGGCTATAAATGTGATTGAGTAATTCGGTCATTATTTGGCATAGGTGAAACCTATGTGCAATTTGCTACATTTGGTCATGAAATGGAAATTGAATATGAAGGCTAAGTTTGAGTAGTTAGGGCCGAATGGGGTATATATGATATTAAGGCATGTAATATATATATATATATATATATATATATATATATGTGTGTGTGTGTGTGTGTGTGTATGTATACGTGGTTGTGCATAAAATGAGTAATCGATTAAATTGTGAGAGTCACACATAGGTATATATATATATATGCCTTATGTATGTACCTTGTGACATAGAGACATTCGGATATACATATATATATTATATAGTTAAATTCGTGTATATGAAAGCATGGTAAGTTATGTGAATCTTTGTTTGTGTATGCGAATTAGATATTGATATAATAAGCATGAAATCGAGTCATGGCATATTTTATAAAACATAATATGCATTGAAGTTATATATGATTGTCAAATGTGACTATTAAAGAATTAAAGTTGAGTAAGTAATTAAACAAATTCATTTGTTGAAATTAAGCTCAAGAGCAAAGAGGAACTAAATCAGATAGGGGAAAGGAGAAAGCAATCGAGTAGCCTATTCGCAACTGTTCAAAATATCCAAGGTAAGTTTTGAGTAATCATCTTTAGTTTAAAATTTATGATGCCTTGACGTGTATATTAGATGAATTATGAACTTTTGAGTCTACTTGAACTAAGTTGTGTGATAAATAATCTAAGCATATGAACTATGGTCGAATGGTCAATAGGTTTAAGGTTGATTAATGAAATGTATATGAGATATTTTTGTATAAATTTTAAACCGAAATGTAATTGATGGTGTCCATATGGATCTTATATTCGCATGTAGCAAGTAACTACTAATGTGACATGTTAAATGAGATGTGTTAATAAATGATTAAATATGCATGATACTTGAGGAATGTTATCCGGGCCTAATGACCCGCAGGCTTTATGTTGGAATTGTATCCGGGCTTAAAGACCCGCAGGCTATATGCTGGAATGTTATCCAGGCTTAAAGATCTGCAGGCTACGAGCTAGTATTATACTGGGTTTAACTTCCCGTAGGCTGGTGCTAGAAATTTGTTTCAAGTTCTAAGACTTGACAGGATTGATGCCAGTAAATTAAGTAAGATTACGACATTGAATCCACCGTCGAGTAAGTACTATATATTTAACATGTTAAGGTATGTATTATGTACTCATATGTGAATTGATTTTAAAGTGAATTATTAGTATCAAAGAACGATATATATATACGTGTGGATGAATACGGTATCTAAGAATAAGAGAATGACCTATTCGGTCAATGTATGTCATTATATGAAAGTATGTGACTTAAAGTAATTGTATGAGCCATATAGTATAATGAAATATGTGCTGGAAATTTCTTGTGTATTCATATATATATATTCGGCCAATAGGCTTTATAACTAGTGTACTTGTGTATATTCGGTCAAGTGATTTACAATTAGAATACGAGTTTTGTGATACTTAATGTTCGACTTAAATAACAAGTTTTTAATTGTTTGGAATGCTTAAAACTTACTAAGCCTCGAAAGCTTACTCTGTTCTTTATTTCTTTGTTTTATAGATTGTTGATTTTGGCCACTGACTCGGGGATCAACAACATTTCACCATACTATCGGTCTTTTTGGTACAGTTATATTTTTGGCCTTGATATGGCATGTATAGGTTAGGCCGATGATAGTTATGTTTTGTATTGTAAATATTTTGGCCATATGAAAATGGCATTTATAACTTATAAATCAATATGTATTCAGCTCGATTTCTGTTTATGTCGATTGGTAATGTGAATGAAAAATTTAATGTTTAGCTCGGTAATACCTCTTAGCCTAAAACCGGCGATCGAATTCGGGCTAGGGGTGTTACATTTTATTGGTATCAGAGCTGCGGTTTAGTAGATTCTAGGACTAACGTAGAGTGTTTGAGTCTAGCTATACATGCTATATAGTATTAATACGATAGTATGATGAACTTTGACAGTTAAAAATGTGTTTTCGTTTAGTAATGGATCCCGATCCCAATTGAGTGGTAGCTGATGATGTAAAGAGTGTAGCGCCTGCTCCCGCGCATGGGACAGCACCGATGGACTCTCAACCTATCGCAAGCAATCAGAACGATGAGGCCAAATAGGCTTTTTATAGTGTGATGAATGATTGGTTCAACCAATACATTCAAACTAATACGGCTGTTCCACAACCCCCACTCCCGAATAATACACCCCCTGTACCTACGATACCTCCGATAATTGATCAGATGAGGTTGAATAAGCCCCCGGTTGAAAGAATCTGAAAGCACGGGGCTACTGAATTTAAGGCTATCGATAGTGATGATGCTGAGCAAGCTGAATTTTGGTTGGACAATACTATCCGAGTGTTCGATGAACTGTCTTGCACACCTGATGAATGCTTAAAATGTGCTATATCTTTGCTACGTGATTCTGCCTACTATGGGTGGAATACATTGGTTTCTGTTGTGCCCAGAGAGCGAGTGACTTGGGATTTCTTCCAAACCGAGTTCCGAAAAAAGTATATCAGCCAGAGATTCATCGATCAGAAACGGAAGGAATTTCTTGAACTTAAACAGGGTTCCATATCAGTTACTGATTATGAACGAAAATTTGTGAGGTTTAGCTGGTATGCCTGAGAATGTGTTTCTTCAGAAGCTATAATGTGTAAACGTTTCGAAGATGGATTGAACAAAGATATAAAACTATTTGTTGGCATTCTTGAAATCAGAGAGTTTGTAGTACTTGTCGAGCGAGCTTGCAAAGCCGAAGAGCTCAGTAAAGAAAAAAGAAAAGCTGAAGATAGAGCTAGAGAATTCCGTAAAAGATCTTTGGGAAAGCCCTTTCGGCAGTCACTGAAGAAATTTTGAGATGATTCAGACCGATCTAAGAACACTTCGGGCTTTTCCAGACAAGACCGCGATTGACCCCCTGTGAGTACGCGAGCCACTTCGGTTGCCAGTGTTGGAAATGATTGTCGGGACAGGACCGAGTGCAAGTATTGTGGGAAATGGCATTCAGAGAGTTGTAGATTTCATGACCGCTCCTGTTATAAGTGTGGATCAGCTGACCACTTTATCAAGGATTGCCCGAGATTGTCTAAACAGAATGTGAATCAGAGTGGGAAACCGGGTGCTACTACAGCTCGAGGTAGACCATCTAGGAATGCGGGGAATGCTAGTGGAGGTCAGAGAGGGTCTAGAGATGCTACGACCAAATCTGAGGCTCGTGCTCCTACTAGAGCTTATGCTATAAGGGCACGCGAGGATGTTTCTTCGCCTGATGTCATTATCGGTACTTTCACTCTCTTTGATACTATTGTGATTGCATTGAATGATCCTGGTTCTACTCATTCATATGTATGTGAGACTTTAGCATCCAGTAAGACTCTACCTGTTGAGTCTACTGAGTTTGTGATTCGAGTGTCAAATCCCTTGGGTCGATATGTGTTAGTTGACAAAGTGTGCAAGAAATGTCCCCTAATAATCTGAGGTTCCTGTTTTCCGGCTGATTTGATACTTTTACCGTTTGATGAATTTGATGTTATTCTCGGTATGGATTGGTTGACTGTGCACGATGCAGTTGTGAATTGCAAAAGAAAGACTATTGATTTGAGATGTGCAAATGATGAGATAATACGAGTTGAGTCTGCTGGCGTGAACGGGTTACCCGCAATAATATCCTCGATGTTGGCTCAAAAATATGTAAAAAGGGGGTGTGAAGAATATCTTGCGTACATACTTGATAGTAAAGAATCAGAAATGAAACTTGAATCAGTGCCGGTGGTTTGTGAGTATCCAGATGTTTTTCCCAAGGAATTACCGGGGTTACCACCTGTTCGGGAGGTAGAGTTTGGCATTGAGCTTGTACCTGGGACTACTCCAATTTCGATAGCTCCGTACCGTATGGCACCAACAGAATTGAAGGAATTGAAAACTCAGTTGCAAGAGTTGACGGATAGAGGTTTCGCTCGACCGAGTTTCTCACCTTGGGGTGCCCCAGTATTGTTTGTGAAAAAGAAAGATAGAACCAGGAGAATGTGCATTGACTATCGTCAATTAAATAAAGTGACAATAAAGAACAAATATCCATTACCGCGTATTGATGATTTGTTTGATCAGCTGAAGGGAGCCTCAGTGTTTTCAAAGATAGATTTAAGATCGGGTTATTATCAGTTGCGAGTTCGAGACTCAGATATACCTAAAACTGCTTTCAGAATGAGATATGGTCACTACGAGTTATTAGTGATGCGTTTGGGCTCACTAATGGCCCTGCAGTATTTATGGACTTGATGAATCGAATTTTCAGGCAGTATTTGGACCGGTTTGTAGTTGTGTTTATAGATGACATCTTGATTTATTCACGCGATGGAACTAAACATGCCGAGCACCTGAGATTGGTATTACAGATGTTACAAGACAAGCAGTTATACGCGAAATTTAGTAAATGTCAATTATGGTTGAGAGATGTTAGTTTTTTGGGGCATGTGGTATCTGCATCCGGTATTCGAGTTGGTCCGAGCAAAATTTCAGCCATACTTGATTGGAAGCCTCTGAGAAATGTTACTGAAGTTCGGAGCTTCTTGGGACTTGTCGGTTACTACAGAAGGTTTGTAAAGGGTTTCTCGATGATAGCCACACCAATGACGAAACTACTTCAGAAAGATGTTAAGTTTGGTTGGTCAGAAAAATGTCAGAAAAGTTTCGATCAATTGAAAACTTATTTGACTGAAGCTCCAGTGTTAGTGCAGCTCGAATCCGGTAGAGAGGTTTTCATTTACAGTGATGCGTCCTTACTTGGCCTGGGTTGTGTATTAATGCAAGAGGGTCGATTTGTAGCTTACGCATCATAGCAATTGAAGCCACATGAGAAAAACTATCCGACCCATGATCTCGAATTAGCTGCCATCGTATTCACTTTGAAAATATGGTGACATTACTTGTTTGGAGAGAGGTGTCATGTATATTCGGATCACAAAAGTCTCAAATATTTGATGACTCAAAGAGATTTGAATCTGCGACAAAGACGTTGGCTTGAGTTGTTGAAAGATTATGAGCTCGTCATTGACTATCACCCGGGAAAGGCTAACGTGGTTGCCGATGCTTTAAGTCGCAAGTCACTGTTTACTTTGTGAGCAATGAATGTACACCTGTCCATTTCATCCGATAATGTGTTAGTAGCAGAATTAAAGGCCAAACCATTATTGATTCATCAAATACGTGAATCTTAGAAAGTCAACGATGAATTGGTTGCTAAACAAGCTGAATGTGTCTCAAATGTGGAATCAGAGTTTCAAATTGACGACAACGATTGTTTGAAGTTCAGAAGTCGATTGTGTATTCCAAGAAATTCGGAACTTATTTCGGTGATTTTGAGCGAGGCTCATGGTAGCCGAATGTCAGTCCACCCGGGTAGTATGAAAATGTACAACGATCTGAAATGTCAGTTTTGATGGCCTGGTATGAAACGAGACATTTCTGACTTTGTTTCGAAGTGTTTGATATGTCAACAAGTGAAAGCGGAACATCAAGTGCCTTCGGGATTACTTCAGCCGATCATGATACCCGAATGGAAATGGGATAGAGTCACGATGGATTTTGTATCTGGGTTGCCATTGTTGGCAAGCAAGAAAGATGCGATCTGGGTTGTTATTAATAGATTGACAAAGTCGGCTCATTTTATTCCCGTACGTACAGATTATTCACTTGACAAGCTATCCGAATTGTATGTTTCTCAGATTGTAAGGTTACACGGGGTACTTATTTCTATTGTGTCGGAAAGAGATCCGAGATTCACATCGTGATTTTGGAAGAAATTGCAAGAAGCATTGGGTACCAGGTTGCATTTTAGCACCGCTTTTCATCCCCAGACTGATGGTCAATCCCAGAGGATAATTCAGATACTCGAGGATATGTTGAGATATTGCATCCTTGAGTTTAGTGGTTCATGGGAACGGTATTTGCCTTTGATTGAATTTGCTTACAACAATTGTAACACCCCAAAACCGTGGCCGTCACCGGGGTCGAATACGAGGTGTTATCGGGCTTAATTCATCATTTATACAGCTCAAACAATTTATTTTAAAACTCCCACACAAGCTGTCAATCTGCGTTATAGTCACTTAAAAATTCGTATCTTGAGTTCCGAAACTCGAAATCAAATTTCATAAATTTTTCCTGAAACTAAACTCATATCTATATCTAATAAAATATTTGTAGAATTTTTGGTTGGGCCAATTAGTACAGTTTATTTGTTAAAGTCTCCCCTGTTTCAGGGTTCGACTACTCCGACCTCTGATCATTACGACTTCGATATCTCCCTACACAGGGCTTCAATGCCTATGCTGCTTGTCTCTAATGAAACTAGACTCAATAATGAC